>NC_141004.1:40671108-40806393 GCF_052327205.1 Somniosus microcephalus | reverse complement strand
GGGGCAGAGAAGAAAATGTTACCTGATTCCTAGCTGGAAAAAACACTTTATTCTAGACTTAGTGAAATATCTTAAATAATAAACTGCACCAAAAAGGCTCTGAAGGAGTGTGCATTGATGTAAAATCACACCTCATAACTGTCAAGAGATGAATAGTTGGCAAGATTCAAGATTATTACTCAAATATACCTGATGTGTTATTGGGTGAAATAAAAAAAGTTTTGCATTACACTGCTGGCCATGCACTTTCCAGTATCTGAATGTTTTATTCTTTTTAGAATGAAAAGATGAAGCTCGATGTGCACCATGTGGTGACAGAAGTAATATTTCCACTCTAGCTGACATACTATGGCCTTGAAATAACCACTGTGCAAAGATTCGCACATGAATATATTCATTTATATGTCATTCCTTTGCCCACTATTTTAAAGGAAATGTTAACCTATCAAATAAATAAACAGTTCCGTTGAAATAGTGGCCAAAGGAACTGCAAATGAACAGGTTAACGCTGTGAACACTAATCTTTGCACAGTGTGATTTCGAGTCCCAAACCTTTTCACTGAAACGCAAAATACTGGTGGCAGCTTGCACTGACACATTCAACTATATATATCCGCAACACCTTAACAAAGCTATTACAGTTTGATTTGAAAGAGCCAAGTGGAGCAATGGATTTTTAGTTCCATCTCTCGAGAGACTCTAAAACCATTCATCAAATGTCTGGATGTGCTTTTCTACTGTGTCAGACTAAGGTGTTACAGGATACATTTCTTCCTATTTTGGTATTGCAATCATACATTCACTATTGATTATATTTGGGGAAAAAGATTTTAAACATGACTTATTTTAAAATCTGTGTAAGTTTCAAATATTGATCATGAAGAGCATGTTATTCTCAGTGGGATCACAAATCATGGGATGTGGTTACCAAAGGCATCTAGATGGAGATGTATGAAACACGTTTCAATGTAACAGCGTATATAAATCAAAGCTGTAAGCTGAGAGTATATTGGGGCACCTTTAATCTTCTCAAGGTCCTATAGTTCAGCATAACATACACTACAGTCATGTTCAGGAGAACCATAAGTTGATAAGTTTGTAATTTAATAAATAAAGTAAAAAATATTTCAGGCAGCTTTTCCATTAGCTCAGTGCCTTTATTCGGTTAGTAGCTGAGCCACACAGATCAGGAAGGTTCTAGGTTCGATCCCTGGCTCTGATTACTATCTAACATCCCCTACTGGAAGTGTGGATGTCAGATAACAACAGGAGCTGGCTCAGCTGTGATGCCTGCTGCAGTCAAATAGCCTGCTGTCAAGACCATCACAGGAATAAACATCACTTGAGGCATGTGTCATTGGGGACCTGGTGCTTGCAGAACTTTACCCCAGAAAGGAGTTAACACCTAAAGGAGAGAAAACTAGAGAGAAAAATATAGATTATATTTGTGGTAATTTTTCAGTATCATGCTCCTGGCACGGAGTCTTGCGCAGGATTGGTGGTGTCACTGAGGTTGTGAAAATGGCTTTGAAATTTCAATTAACGCAGGAAAGGTGAGTTAAATTCTTTAAGTTTTAATCCCTGTAATGCAAGAGTCAATTTCACTTTGAAAATACATACGAAATAAAATCAAACCAGTGCATTCGCATGCCTTGACACACGAGAACCAGAGTTAAAGACCTCTAATTCACGTGGAGAAGCCCAGATTTTGAGTTCCTGATTCCAGCTGTATTATTGAGGGCAGGAGGCACTTTACCATTTGAAGGGATGAAAAACCTAAAGGGAAGGCAACACATGCTACTTTCACGGGTCTCCCATCAGCCGGTTGAAGATGGTATTTGCATAGTCCTGGAGACGGCTTCGGTAGGGAAATGGTGCGTGATACGAAGAACCCAGAGGTATTTATGAAAATTGGGATAGAATTTTTTTTTTAATTGATTTGTATCAATTTTTAATTTAGCACAAGGTGAAAATGTATTTTAGAACACTATACTGAGAAAACAACCTCAAAGCAATTTTGTTAACAGACATAACAAGTGTTCTTAGCAGCAGTTGAAGGGCTAATATAAATGAGCAATGGCAGACCTTCAAGGCGGAGATGCTTCAGGTACAAACCAAGCATATTCCCATAAAGAGGAAAGATGGGGCATCCAAAGCTAGAGCTCCCTGGATGGCAAAGGAAATGGAGATCAAAATAAAGAATAGAAAATGGATGTTTATGACAAATGTCAGGTACAGAATACAGTAGAAAACTAAGTGGAATACAGAGAGTGCAGGGGAAAACTGAAAAAGGATACAAGAATGAGAGTATGAGAAAAGATTAGCGGGTAACTGAAATAAAGAGTAGATTGCCTTTCAAAAGCTAGGCTATATTAACCTTAAAAAACCAGCAAGTACATGTTGAGCAACCAAACTGTAGAAAACTGAATTTAAGATGGCCACCACAGGTCACATGGAATCAACTAACCAATAAGTTTACAGCATATATCTCAAGGCAGGAAAACAGGCAACCAATTACAATGCTTCTTATAAAACAAGAATAATCACCACATTCACCCCTCCTTTTAAAATATACTTCAACCTAGGTAGCCTTTACAGTTTACAATTAGTTATTTATGACTAGAGCAATACATGTATAATGCCTTCAACAATTTTAAAATTTTACTATTAAATTATTAATTATTTTAAAAGTCCATTTTTAATCGGTCGACCGGATATCTTGTTCGTGTCGACCTTCTTAGCCTTGGTGGAGTTCCTTGCCCTCCCACACCAGGAGACACAGAAATATCTTCTGCAGGGAGGCTATCAATATCCCGATTATCAACGGTTTCCGGATTGGAAGTCCCATTAGAAGGTAGACTGGGAGGGTCATGAACATCCATCGGGGGCAGACTAAGAGAATTGTAAGTGTCTGCAATAGGATTGGAAATGTTCGTAGTATCTGTGACGACATCAACATTACCTGAATTATGGCTATTGTTAATGTCCTCAGGAGAGGGCTGGCCACCACAAGGAGCTAAGGCCTAGAAATTCAGTTTGGGCCCGCCAGCTGGCGTGCGCCCAAAAGTTAGCGCTGCGCGCGGTGCCAGTTGCGCCCGTGAGATATTCAGTTTCTGCGCCCCAAGTCGGAACCGGGCGCTGTTCCAGGGTGTGCCCGCCTCCGCTTGGGGCGCTGAAACTGAATATCAGCGCTCTAGGTGCCGCTGCGCCACCCGATGCGGTGCGGCAGGCTGCGGTACTGCAGGCCTCCTCCTTCTCTTAAGGTGGAGGTGCCTGCAACGGGGAGATCGCCGCTGGATTGTGCCGGCAAATGAGCCCGGCACCACGGAGAAGTGCCGGGCTCGCGGAAAGCAGCCGACAATGCCGCGGGGGGGGTGGTGGAGGAGGCCGGGGAAGGAGGTGCGGGCAGGCGGCCGCCGAAAAAGCGGCCGGCCGCACCGCCACCTTTATGCGCCCCACTAAGGCTGCAGTAAGGCCCTGGTCTCCAGATGTTAGTAGCGGCCGCCACGGAGGAGGCGGCGGCTACTGAAGATGGGGGTCGGGGCGGTAGCGGGGCAGAACCGGGGCACTGCGCACACCGATGACGTCATCGGTGCCGGCGCAGCGCTACCGGCTACCGCCGCCATTACCACGGCACTCAATATCAGCGCTACCACCCCTACTGGCGCAAAAGCCCTCTTTGGGCGAAAAGTGGGCGCAAAGCCAACTGAATTTCTAGGTCTAAGTCTTTAACTGAAACCGTACTTTCTTTCCCATCTTGGAATCGAATGTGAGCATATTGGGAATTTGCCTCCAATAGCTCCACCTCCTCCACTAAAGGATCATACTTTGACAGTCTAACATGGCGTCGGAGCAGCACAGGTCCCTGCATAGTAAGCCATGAAGGTACCGAATAGCCCGTAGTGGATCTCCGCGGATAGTTGAAGAGCCTTTCATGAGGGGTCACATTAGTAGCCGTTGAAAGCAATGATCTAATGGAATGCAGGGCATCAGGCAGTACCATTTCCCACTGTGTATTCTTAAGGTTCCGGGATGTCAAAGCCAACATAACTGCCTTCCAGATCACCCCATTGTATCGTTCGCACTGTCCATTACCCTGGGGATTATACGGGGTAGTTCTGCTAGTAGAAATTCCCCGACTCTGGAGGTATTCCTTCAACTGGGAAGACATAAAAGAACTTCCCTGATCCGAATGGATATACGCAGGCATCCCAAAGATGACAAAAAGTTGAGTCAGACATTTAATAACTGTAGCAGCTGATACATCTGCACAAGGAAAAGCAAAAGGGAACCTTGAAAACTCATCCACAACAGTAAATATATATCGATTCTGAGTCGTTGAAGGAAGAGGCCCCTTAAAATCAACGCTCAGGCGTTCAAAGGGAGAAGTAGCCTTTATAAGATGAGCTCATTGAGGCTTAAAGAAATTCGGTTTACACCGGGCGCAGACAGAGCATGACGAAGTCATCCGCTTGACGTCTTCAACTGAAAAGGGCAAATTCTTACTGTGTACGAAGTGTATCATCCTCGTAACACCAGGATGGCACAAAGCATTATGAAGATTAATAAGCGTATCTCCGTGAAGCACAGAACAATAAGCCCTCGACAGCGCATCAGCGGCAACATTATCCTTCCCCGGACGATAGACTATATCGAAATGGTAGCATGCCAACTCGATCCTCCACCTCATTATTTTATCATTCTTAATCTTTCCGAAATGTTTTACATCAAACATAAAGGACACAGATTTTTGGTCAGTTACTAATGTAAAATGTCGCCCAGATAAATAATGTCTCCATTTACGCAGTGCTTCTACTATTGCGTACGCCTCTTTCTCTATTGATGAATGTCTCTGCTCACTATTGCTCAGAGTACATGAGAAAAAGGCCACAGGTCTTCCATTTTGGTTCAGGGTAGCCCCAATTTATCGTTCCATTATAGCAAAAGGTTAATAAATTGAAATAAAGAGTAGATTGCCTTTCAAAAGCTAGGCTATATTAACCTTAAAAAACCAGCAAGTACATGTTGAGCACCCAGTCTCAACCAAACTGTAGAAAACTGAACTTAAGATGGCCACCACAGGTCACATGGAATCAACTAACCAATAAGTTTACAGCATATATCTCAAGGCAGGAAAACAGGCAACCAATTACAATGCTTCTTATAAAACAAGAATAATCACCACAGTAACATAAAAGGGAACCCCAAAATCGTTATAAATATAACAAGTAAAAGGATAGTTAAAGGAATGGTGGGGCCGATTAGGGACATAAAAGGAAATTGTAGTGTCCGGGTATTAATAATACTCGGACTGCAGGAGAACAATAAAACAGGTATTTACTGAACAGAGGGGAACTCAAGACTGAAATACAGAAGCCTGCTATGGCTTTATATACAGGGGTGGTCACTGCCGGTACTGCAGTATAGGATCAGTTCTTCTCTTAAAGGTACATACACAACAGAAATCTTCTTGTGGAGGCAGAGGATATGAATGAAGTACTGAATGAATACTTTGCATTTGTCTTCACAAAAGAGGATGAAGTTAATGTTGCAGTAGAGGAAGAGGGAGTAGCGATATTGGATAAGATAGAAAGGAGGTGATAAATAGGTTGGCACCACTCAAAATTAACAAGGTAGCCAGTCCAGATGGGATGCATCCTAGGTTGCTGAGGGAAGCTAGGGTGGAGATAGCAGAAGCTCTGACCACAATCTTTCAATCCTCCTTGGATATGGGAGTGGTGCCTGAGGACTGGAGGATTGCAAATGTTACACCCCTGTTGGAAAAAAAGGGAGAGGGACAAACCTGGTAACTACAGGCCATTCAGTCTAACGTCCGTGGTGTTCAGACTACTAGAGACTATTGTCAAGGACAGAATTACTTCTCACCTGGAGGAGCATGGAGGAACGGCCAGCACGGAATTCTTAAAGGCAAATCGTGTCTGACTAACCTGACTGGCAATGTAATAAATAGTGAGCAGGATAGCAGCAGACTTCAGGACATAGACAGACTGGTGAAATGGGCAGACACATTGCAGTTGCAAGTTATTGTGTGAAGTGATGCACTTTGGGAGAGACAGTATAATCTAAATGGTACTATTTTGAGGGGGGTGCAAGAGTAAAGGGACCTGGGGGTGCATATTCACAAATACTTGAAAGTGGCAGGGCAAGTTGATAAGGGAGTTAAGAAAACGTATGGGATACTTCGCTTTATAAATAGGGGCACTGAATGCAAAGGCAAGGAAGTCATGCTAAACCTTTACAAACCTTTACTCCTCAGCTGGAGTATTGTGTACAATTCTGGGCACCAGAAGGATGTCAAGGCCTTGGAGAGGGTACAGAGGAGGTTTACCAGGGATGAGGGACTTCAGTTATGTGGACAGATTGGAGAAGCTGGGATTGTTCTCCTTAGAGCAAAGAAGGTTAAGGGGAGACCTAATAGATGTATTCATAATTATGAGGGGTTTTGATAGAGCAAATAGGGATAAACGATTTCTTCTGACAAATGGGTTGATAACCAGAGGTCATAGGTTTAAAATAATTGGCAAAAGAAGTAGTGGGGAAATGAGGAGAAATTATTTCACACAGAGGGTTGTTATGATCTGGAACGCACTACCTGAGGGTGGTGGAATCCGAGTCCATAGGAACGTTCAAAAGGCAATTGGACATGTATTTGAAGAGGACTAATTTGCAAGGTTATGGGGAGAAAGCTGGGGTGTGGGACTAAATTGAACAGATCTTTCAAAGATCTGGCACATGCATGATGGGCCTCATGGCCTCATTCTGTGCTGTAAGATTTTATGAAACACTGCGCTAACTAATTAGTCAACTTCAGAGCAGTGAAGAATTCTAATTCTGTTGTTATAAGGATGTCATAACACTGACAATTAAGCTTGAGTAGTTCATAACGGTCGTCTGAGCTTGAGATCAGATTGTTTCTTTGAAGTAACTGTTCAGTATTTAATACATACTTTCAATTTTAAAGAGTGGTTTTAATCATTTTTTGTTAGTTATTCTGTTGGCAGTGAATGACAGTGCAAATTAATGAGTGTTTCACCATCAGAACATAGGCTTTGCCTCCATAACAACAGTCACTGCACCCCACAAGTAATTCACTGTGTAAAGTGCTCTGAGGTGTTTTAATGAGGAAAGTGCTCTGGAAGTGTTATCAATAAATCTGCGCTTGATTTATCAGAGAATTCAAATACATTTTATAAGTCAGTTATTCAAAATGCATCATTTGTCAGTTTTTTTTCTTCCTTATTAAAATTCTAGGCCACTCAGTTCTGCAACATTCTGCACAATTTATGGAACTTTTGGGGAGGTCTGCTTTGGAAATAGCTTGTAATGTCATGAGTAATCCAGCAGATGGTGGTCCAGAGGTGTGATTTTTGGTTTAAAAGTGCACAATTCCATACCAGTTTGTCGAAGTTTTAACTTTATTGTTGCACCAAACACCACCCAAAAAAATAAAATCCTGCTGTACTATGAATTTTAGCAATTAAACACAATTAGAGTATTCATGTACAAACCATCTGCCACATTTTATTGACCAGTATACATGTTAAAGTACCAAACTCCCACTGAGTGCCAAGAGATTAGATTTAAAAATGACTGGAATGCAAAATATTTCTGATGGGAAAATATTTAACTTATAACATTGTATAACTGTTGTGTCCTTAATTGCACACATTTATCTAGAATCTCAAATTTTCACAAGCAATGCTTCATTTCTTCTATGAATATAAAAGGTTTCCATGACATTTGCTCTTTGCATCATTCAGTAAAAATTAGTTTTCAGTAAAACTTTCTAAACTATGCATGTGTTAAGTCAGCAGGATCACCAACATTTGTCCTGAGGTAGGCTTTCTTAAATGTGTGATTTGCCTGAAACATAACCAGGATTTTTATTTAACTGAGGTACAATCCAAATCTGTGCCATATCTCCTTTGGATAACAAGTGATTTTCTTTTTTAAAACTGATCGATATCCTACAAGAACTTTGCTTTATTTTAATAAAGCAATGAGCACATAACTAATATTCAAATACCCACCAACATATAAGTTGCATAACATCAGGAATTCCACAAATTCAAACAGTGAGTTGGTAAAATCATACAAGACGTCTGCCATCTCATTCACTCTTGTGTATCTTCCTCTCCCCTTTGGCATAGAGCACCTTGAGGATGAGTGACACACAGCACAAAATCCAAGCGAACACCACAACAGATGCTGTAGGTCTTGGCATTGAATCTACTGGTTTTGACATGGTTGGGGAGAAGGGAAGATATTCTCTGAATGTGATGTGCAACAAAATTATAAGCCTTTATAAACATGGTTGCAATTTCCTTCCATAGATTGCACAAACAAATCTTCCTCCAGGGTTACAGGTTTAATATATCGATGTTCCATTCTTCTGGTATGTTTTGCATGCATTTATGTGGTTGCTAAGCAATGTAATAATCAGTCATTTCCCACCAATATGTTGATAGGAATTGTGGCTGTAATTACTGCCAGAATTACTGCCAGAATCACCTTTTGATGCCAGCAGCATTCAATTGTCCCCTCCAGTGTCAGAATGCCAAGATGGCACGGATGTAAGGAGGTTTACAGAGACGTGGATAAATGGCGATAACTTACACACTAGGCGATTTTCTCTTTTTATCTATTCTGTCAATCCCAACTCTACTGTAACAAAAATTGTTAGCTCTCATCGCCAAGCTCTCACGCGGTGACAGGAATCCAGGTACAAGGCTCTCCTGATCATTCAAATGCATCACACAATGTGGTACTGAGCTATACAGACTAACGATGTCCTAGGTTTGATCCCTGTTCTGTGCTGAGTTAGCTCATCTCAATGGTGAAGTGCTACAACTGAGCATTGGGAGAACAAAATCAGCCAAGTTTTGCACTCCTCCCAATCCTGATTAATATTACGTTTTTGAACATGAGACCAGTGATGCCCCCTATAGTCAAAAAGCCTGCCAATGCTTAACTGATTAGGTTTACACACAGAGCATACCTATTCAGAGGAGGTACCAGAGAGCTTGTGGCAGCTGTAAAGTGTAAGTAACCCGAGTCTTCCGAAGTGGAGAACATTCAGGGATAGGAAGGAGCCTAGATGCAATCATTTAGGTTTATAATTTGTTTTTCAAAAAGTATTTTAAATATATATATTTTTTTAATTTGCACTTGTCACATTTATCAAGTTACCATCCACAGTGCCCCCAAATCTCCCTAGTGAAGTAGACGGATATTAACATGGGGAAATTTGCAAGCCAATTATTGACATATGAGCATCTATCAGCCACTAAAGATCCTGGAAATGCCACAGCCCAGTTACCACCATTCATTTGTAATAACAGGTGTAATCTTTTATTTTACCTGCTAGATTGAATTTACATATATGAAATCCAAGCATTAAAAAAACTCTCAATATGTTTTGGTGCCAGTCCTTAAGGTGCCTCCAGTGCCCTTCGTGTGAATTGCAGATGTACGTCTGGAACATTTCCTTAACATTAACATTTACATTGTAAATTCCATTCCTTTCTCTCTCTCCTTTTACCAACTTACTGTTGTTTGCAATGTGGTAAGCAGCAAATTCAGAACTGTTTTTACATTGTTTTTCCCCTCTCAATCTGGAATTGTACATGAAACCTGTGGACAATAATTCAGAAACAACATTATTCACTGTAGTTAATCACTGTAGTTGAGGAGATGCACAGATGAATTGTATTTTGTGTACAGCAGCAACCAACCGGGAGACTATGAAACTAAAGAGGTAGTTGTGATTAAGAAACCAAAGAATTGCATCTGTTCAGTACAGTACTAACACTGCAAAATTATATGAAAACTGAGTAATGAACTGACTCCTGCTGAAAAACCTTTTAGACAGATTTCACTCTAAGTAGTAAAGAAAGTTGTACTTTGCCAGTATTTCATATTCAGCAACATGGTATGTTAAGCTGACATTTTTTTTGCCTCATTACATCTATTGTCACTTAAGAAGAAATATCCCATTTGCTTGTCCTTAGACTGGATACTTAATAACTATCAAACAGTACCAATATTCTCCTTTCTCAAGCTCCAATTTATTTCAAGTGTGCTTTTGGTTAAATATTTAGAAAAGCACAGCAATTGCTAATAGCAGGACTACTGAAATTTGGCAGCCATTTTTGTTCAATGCCATAAGTTCTCTGTATTTGTTCAAATGCTGTTAAATGACACAAAACTCAAACTGTTCAATTCAATTGCCTGAGTACTTTGTAAAAGAGGGCTTCATAGATTCAAAATTCTGATATTTTAAGTCACAGTAGGCTGTGTAAAAATACTTTTGTTATAGAACATCTGTTGTTTGGTCCATATTGGCTGGCATATTAAAACTACATTTACAATAATGTGTACAATATTTAATAAAGGCCATGGAATAATCTGTTAATGATATTTTTGCAAAGCCATTGAAATTACTTATATAATGAAGCTATCACTATCTGTGCATAATGCTCATTTAAAAAGAAACTTAAAGTGAATAGGCATTCATTTCTTTGATTCTGATCTATTACAATGTTTTAAATCCATATCAGGGGAGAATCACTCCCTCAGAAATTTGTAAGGAATGTTTTCTTTCCCCAAATATTTAAAAGTATGTACTTGGTAAGTGATGACCACAGCTTTGCTTCCAGAATATGTAATCCAGAAAATAAGATAACAAGAAATAATCTGATTCTCTTTAGGTTCAACTGTAAGTAATGTCTATGCATCATTTGAATAATTTGATTAAACAAGCACAATTTGCCATCTCCAACCATGGATATAGTAGAATTATAGCTTATCTCTAATCTTTGGTGTTTGTTACAGTAAAGCAATATTGAGTAATATAATTTGGTTGTAGCTGGTGAGAGGTATTACAAATCTATTTATGAAGATACTTTATAAAGCACTTTATTGTCAATTAATACCTCAAGAACTGTATTCTATATGCAGTTATTAATGCCATTTTACCATCAGTCTCTATATAGTTCCGTTTCAAAGTTCAGCATGTCAGAAACTAGGACCTAGACATGCAAGAAAATTAAAAATCAAAGTAGAACTCGTATCTTCTAATGCACTTTTATCCCTTTATTAAGCCTTGATCCAATATCCGCTCCAACATGGCTTAATTTTCAGCATCTTACAATCTTTCTCTTTGAGTATCCAATGGATTTTAAAGGATTTTATATATAGATATGTGTGTGTACGTGTGTGTGGTGTGTGGTGTGTGTGGTGTGTGGTGTGTGTGGTGTGTGTGTGTGTGGTGTGTGGTGTGGTGTGTGTGTGTGTGGTGTGTGTGTGTGTGTGTGGTGTGTGTGGTGTGTGTGTGTGGTGTGTGTGTGTGGTGTGTGTGTGTGGTGTGTGGTGTGTGTGTGGTGTGTGTGTGTGGTGTGTGTGTGGTGTGTGTGGTGTGTGTGGTGTGTGTGTGTGTGGTGTGTGTGTGTGGTGTGTGTGGTGTGTGTGGTGTGTGTGTGGTGTGTGTGTGTGGTGTGTGTGGTGTGTGTGTGTGGTGTGTGTGTGTGGTGTGTGTGGTGTGTGTGTGTGTGGTGTGTGTGGTGTGTGTGTGGTGTGTGTGGTGTGTGGTGTGTGTGGTGTGTGTGTGTGGTGTGTGGTGTGTGTGGTGTGTGTGTGTGTGTGGTGTGTGTGGTGTGTGTGTGGTGTGTGTGGTGTGTGTGGTGTGTGTGGTGTGTGTGTGGTGTGTGTGTGTGGTGTGTGTGGTGTGTGGTGTGTGTGTGTGTGGTGTGTGTGTGGTGTGTGTGGTGTGTGTGTGGTGTGTGTGTGTGGTGTGTGTGGTGTGTGGTGTGTGTGTGTGGTGTGTGTGTGTGGTGTGTGGTGTGTGTGTGGTGTGTGGTGTGTGTGGTGTGTGTGTGGTGTGTGTGGTGTGTGTGGTGTGTGTGTGGTGTGTGTGTGTGGTGTGTGGTGTGTGTGTGGTGTGTGTGGTGTGTGTGTGGTGTGTGGTGTGTGTGGTGTGTGTGTGTGGTGTGTGTGTGTGGTGTGTGGTGTGGTGTGTGTGGTGTGTGTGTGGTGTGTGGTGTGTGTGGTGTGTGTGTGGTGTGTGGTGTGTGTGGTGTGTGTGGTGTGTGTGGTGTGGTGTGTGTGGTGTGTGTGTGTGGTGTGTGTGGTGTGTGTGGTGTGTGTGTGGTGTGTGGTGTGTGTGTGTGGTGTGTGGTGTGTGTGTGGTGTGTGGTGTGTGTGTGTGGTGTGTGGTGTGTGTGTGGTGTGTGTGTGGTGTGTGGTGTGTGTGTGTGGTGTGTGGTGTGTGTGGTGTGTGTGTGTGTGGTGTGTGTGTGGTGTGTGTGGTGTGTGTGTGTGGTGTGTGTGGTGTGTGTGGTGTGTGTGTGGTGTGTGGTGTGTGTGTGTGGTGTGTGGTGTGTGTGTGGTGTGTGGTGTGTGTGGTGTGTGTGTGGTGTGTGGTGTGTGTGGTGTGTGGTGTGTGTGGTGTGTGTGGTGTGTGTGGTGTGTGTGGTGTGTGTGTGTGTGGTGTGTGTGTGTGTGGTGTGTGTGGTGTGTGTGGTGTGTGGTGTGTGTGGTGTGTGTGGTGTGTGGTGTGTGTGGTGTGTGTGTGTGGTGTGTGTGTGTGTGGTGTGTGTGGTGTGTGTGTGTGGTGTGTGTGGTGTGTGTGGTGTGTGTGTGGTGTGTGGTGTGTGTGTGTGGTGTGTGGTGTGTGTGTGGTGTGTGGTGTGTGGTGTGTGTGTGGTGTGTGGTGTGTGTGGTGTGTGTGTGGTGTGTGGTGTGTGGTGTGTGTGTGGTGTGTGGTGTGTGTGTGTGGTGTGTGTGTGGTGTGTGTTGTGTTGTGTTGTGTTGTGTATATACACAATTTGTTAAATACAGCCTATACGGTCCAGCAAAAGGGATACTTTCTCTTACTTGAATAATAACAAATCATTAAACTGTGTTGCCAGAGGACAAATCTTTATATTACCGTAAATATTGAATGGGCTAAAAGAGATGCAGCAATTGTGATCTTTCATTTAACTGGGCCAATGAATAAACTTGGTCCGCAGGGCACAGGAAAGTCAGTTAAATCACAAGCTGACAGTAATGTACTACTGTTGGTGTAACTGTTCCAGGCCAGGTAAAAAGTTTTTAATTCTGTGTGTAATTAGTATCATAATTTCTATGTAAAAACGATAGTACTTTCAATGTAGGAGTTTAAGATAAATGTTTAGAAATAGAATTCTTCTTAAGTGGATTGGTTTCCATTAGCAGTACTTTTTATTTTGCAGGTGTTACCTGACCCTTTACTATTATTGAAGTTTTGAAAAGAAGCAATTCACTTACTGACATTTTGCCTCATGCAACCGACAAGTTCTTCTGGACTGAAGATCACTACAGAAGGGGGAAAATAATCTTCGCCTGGCCACAAACCACTTTGTCACTGTCAAAGGTACATTACTGTAATGCATATGTTTACTGACAAACCAAATCCTAATCCACTTGCCTGCAGTTCAGAGATTCTGTGGTCAAATGCCTTTCCTTGGGCAAAAAAGATTTTGCTGCTTCATATTACGGAAAATTATACATGCACTCAAAATAAGAAAAAAGTAACAGGGCAAAAGTACTTGTTAATAAAACGATACTCTTTTAAATTTCAGATATCACTTAAAATGTATTTGCATGTCACTTAAAGTATGGTGTATATTAACATAAAAGTTAATTGATAATGTAGTATAAAAATTACTAGCTCTAGGCAAACAGTTAACTATTATATAGAACCTAGAGAAATGCCTAGTCTTCCTAAATTCAGAAAGACAAGTCTACAAAATAAGAGATCATAATCTATTTCAAAGACTAACACAGGTTCACCTACATGATTCTAAGCCATGCCAAAAACAAACAAAAAAATGATTCATGAAAGAAAAGTAAATATAAAGTGGATAGTGTTGTGGCCGCGAATGTGGTAGCCATTTTGATTTGTGGGCACCGATCATTCTACAATCTAGCAGGGAATTTTGATGTGGAGCTTGGGTTGACATTCTATTACAATGGCAAGTGTGAAGAGTTGCTTTCTGGTGTACCATCAGAACAGCCACTGCAATTGTCTTTGTTTGCCAAGGTCATCACCTCCAACATGTGATGTACATTTTCTACGTGAACCATCAACAACCTTGAGAACCAAGGCTTAGAAGCTTACCAGAATGAAAAAAATGTGGTATGTGAGCTTGAAGGTTTAGATTTCGCCCTCCATTTCTTTGAAATACCTTGAACTGTACTAAAAGAAAAAGTTACTGTAGTGTTCCAGTGCTGTTGTAGTCCCCTGTTAAGACTATGATGAAAACAGTGTGATAGGGTTTTTAGTCCAGCTATTGACAGGAGCCATCTGTTGAATGAGGTAGTGCCAGTCTTGCAGATTTACTGATCTTCTTCCGAGGATTCTTGGGAAGCATGCTCCTCTTCTTCCTCCTCCACCTTTTCCTGCAAAAATAAAAATGAGAATTACAATCAAAGAACTTGGATAGAGTTTGTAAAAAACAAACAATTTCCCTATAAACCGAGTTGATTTGGGCTTCCAAGTGCATTTCCCTCCCGTTTGTCTTTTGCACTGTAGAATCCAGGCCAATCCGCAAGGCCGTGGTGCAGCTATGAAACGAAAGTGAAAGGAAGTAGGACTGATCCGCAAAAAGGTAGAAAAATAGATAAAACAAAAAGCACACAAAAAATTGAATGGAGACATTTGAATGGGAATGAGCTGGAGTACTTGTGTACAAGTTAACAGGGGAAGTTACCCTAGAGTTAATGCAAGGAACGGTAACATCGTGGTTATGTTACTGCACTAGTAATCCCGAAGCCTGGACTAATGATCACGAGCTCAAATCCCACCTTAGCAGTTGGGGAATTTACATTCAGTTAATTAAATAAATCTGGAATAAAAAGCTAGTATCAGTAATGGTGACCATGAAACTATCGGATTGTCGTAAAAACCCATCTGCCGTCCTTACCTGGTCTGGCCTATATGCGACTCCAGACCCACAGCAATGTGGTTGACTCTTAACTGCCCTCTGAAATGGCCTAGCAAGCCACTCAGTTGTAACAAACCGCTACGAGAAACAATAATAAGAATATAACCGGATGGACCACGCGGCATCAACCTCGGCACCGGCTTCGGACACGACAACGGCACACCCAGCCCAGTCGACTCCTCACTAACATCTGGGGACGTGTGAGAGCTGTCCCACAGACTAGTGAAGCAACATAGTCATACTCACAGAATCATACCTTTCAGCTAATGTCCCCGACTCCTCCATCCCCATCCCTGGGTATGTCCTGTCCCACCGGCAGGACAGACCCACCAGAGGTGGTGGCACAGTGGTGTACAGTCGGGAGGGAGTGGCCCTGGGAATCCTCAACATTGACTCTGGACCCCATGAAATCTCATGGCTTCAGGCCAAGCATGGGCAAAGAAACCTCCTGCTGATTACCACCTACCGCCCTCCCTCAGCTGATGAATCAGTACTCCGCCATGTTGAATACCACTTGGAAGAAGCACTGAGTAGCAAGGGTACAGAATCTCCATCACCAAGGGTGGCGCGGTAGCACCAAGAGTGGCGCGGTAGCACCACTACTGGCCGAGTCCTGAAGGACATAGCTGCCAGACTGGGCCTGTGGCAGGTGGTGAGAGAACCAACACGAGGGGGAAAACCTACTTGACCTTGTCCAATCTACCTGTCGCAGATGCATCTGTCCATGACAGCACTGGTAGCAGTGACCACCGCACAGTCATTGTGGCAATGAAATCCTGTTTTCACACTGAGGACACCCTCCATCGTGTTGTGTGGCACTACTACCGTGCTAAATGGGACAGATCCAGCAGCTCAAAACTGGGCATCCATGAGGCGCTGTGGGCCATCAGCAGCAGCAGAATTGTATTCCACCACAATCTGTAACCTCATGGCCGAGCATATCCCTCACTCTACCATTACCATCCCTGGTCCAATAAGGAGTGTTCAGGAGCAGTACCAGGTGTGCCTAAAAATGACGTGCCAACCTGGGTAAGCTGCAACACAGGACTACATGCATGCTAAACAGCGGAAGCAGCATGCTATAGACAGAGCTAAGCGATCCCACAATCAACAGATCAGATCAAAGCTTTGTAGTTCTGCCACAATCAGTCGTGAATGGTGGTGGACCATTAAACAACTAACGGGAGGAGGAGGCTCCGTGAATATCCCCATCCTCAATGATGGCGGAGCCCAGCACGCGAGTGCAAAAGACAAGGCTGAAGCGTTTGCAACCATCTTCAGCCAGAAATGCCGAGTGGATGATCCATATCGGCCTCCTCCTGAGGTCCCCACCATCACAGAAGCCAGTCTTCAGCCAATTTGATTCACTCCACGTGATATCAAGAAACGGCTGAGCGCACTGGATACAGCAAAGGCTATGGACCCTGACAACATCCTGGCTATCGTGCTCCAGAACTAGCCATGCCTCTAGCCAAGCTGTTCCAGTACAGCTACAACACTGGCATCTACCCAACAATGTGGAAAACTGTCCAGGTATGTCCTGTCCTGCTTTTTGTGGACAAGTCCAATCCGGCCAATTACTGCCCCATCAGTCTACTCTCAATCATCAGCAAAGTGATGGAAGGTGTTGTCGATAGTGCTATCAAGTGGCACTTACTCACCAATAACCTTCTCACTGATGCTTAGTTTGGGTTCTGCCAGGACCACTCAGCTCCAGACCTCATTACAGCCTTGGTCCAAACATGGACAACAGAGGTGAGCTGAGAGTGACTGCACTTGACATCAAGGCAGCATTTGACCGAGTTTGGCATTAAGGAGCCCTAGTAAAACTGAAGTCAATGGGAATCGGGGGGAAAACTCTCCACTGGCTGGAGTCATACCTAGCACAAAGGAAGATGGTTGTAGTGGTTGTTGGAGGTCAATCATCTCAGCCCCAGGACATCGCTGCTGGAGTTCCTTAGGGCAGTGTCCTAGGCCCAACCACCTTCAGCTGCTTCATCAATGACCTGCCCTCCATCATAAGGTCAGAAGTGGGGATGTTCGCTGATGATTGCACAGTGTTCAATTCCATTTGCAACTCTTCAGAAAATGAAGCAGTCCATACCCGCATGCAGCAAGATCTGGGCGACATTCAGGCTTGGGCTGATAAGTGGCAAGTAATATTCACGCCCCACAAGGCAATGACTATCCCCAACAATACAAGAGTCTAACCACCTTCCCTTGACATTCAACGGCATTACCATTTCCGAATCCCCCACCATCAACATCCTGGGGGTCACCATTGACCAGAAACTTAACTGGACCAGCCACATAAATACTGTGGCAACAAGAGCAGGTCAGAGGCTAGGTATTCTGCAGCAAGTGTCTCACCGCCTGACTTCCCAAAGCCTTTCTGCCATCTACAAGGCACAAGTCAGGAATGTGATGAAATACTCTCCACTTGCCTGGATGAGTGCAGCTTCAACAACACTCAAGAAGTTCAACACCATCCAGGACAAAGCAGCCCGCTTGATTGGCACCTCATCCACCACCTTAAACATTCACTCCCTCCACCACCGGCGCACCGTGGCTGCAAGGTGTACTATCTAGAAGATGCAGTGTAGCGACTCGCCAAGGCTTCTTCGGCAGCACCTCCCAAACCCCCGACCTCTACCACCTAGAAGGACAAGGGCAGCAGGCGCATGGGAACACCATCACCTCCAAGTTCCCCTCCAAGTTACACACCATCCTGACTTGGAAATATATCATGGTGTGGAGATGCTGGTGTTGGACTGGGGTGAACAAATGTAAGAAGTCACACAACACCAGGTTATAGTCCAACAGCTTTATTTGAAATCACAAGCTTTCGGAGCGCTGCTCCTTCATCAGGTGAAGTGGAGAGATGCATAAAGATACATGTAATGTTTTCCTGACTGACCTGTTTGAACACCATTCACACCTTTGTTTGCTGTGATTATCTCTCTGCCGAGGTGTGATAAATGGCAATTAGAAAGATTACCTGTAAACATCTGACATTATTCTCTGACAATATAAGCTGTGTCTTTATGCATCTCTCCACTTCACCTGACGAAGGAGCAGCACTCCAAAAGCTTGTGATTTCAAATAAAGCTGTTGGACTATAACCTGGTGTTGTGTGACTTCTTACATTTGGAAATATATCGCCGTTCCTTCAGCATCTCTGGGTCAAAATCCTGGAACACCCTCCCTAACAGCATTGTGGGAGTACCTTCACTACATGGACTACAGCGGTTCAAGATGGCGGCTCACCACCACCTTCTCAAGGGCAATTAGGGATGGGCAATAAATGTTGGCCTTGCCAGCGACGCTCATATACCGGAGGAACAATAAAAAAAATGTTAAACACCATGAAAGGTAAACCCTGGAACAGTCCAAGGGAGTTGGGAATAGTTTTTTTTTAATGCATTTGCACAATGTGCACTGAGCGAAGGGATAATAATTACCCCTAGTGTAACTTTTTCATGTAATTTTCTTAAGCTTCATGAACTACAAACTTCTAAATTTAAAAAAGCTCAGCGAGCAATTATATTGTACTCTTATTAAACACCAACATCTTCCTGAAGAAGCAGCTCAACTGTAAAACTTCACCTGGAAGATTAGGCATACTGGGATATGAGGGAGACAACAGGAGTCAGACCTTGCACTGAGTCCATACAATTCCCCAAGTGTTCTCCCATCAATTGAGAAGTAAGACAAAGCGTTGAGTGATTAATGTGCCCACAGAGTCAGCTGAAAGGGCATCACTAAAAGTCTGCCTTGCAGAATAACCAAGATGGCTACTGCCACTGGCCCCAAAGATCTGAGCTGGGCCTTAGTTGTGAATCTATGAAATAATGTGAGGGATAATCTGACTATCCAAAAAAAAATGTTCTCCAGGTAGATAAATTACATCAGGAACCTGACTCCTATTTTCAACTTCTCCAAGTTCACTAAATGGACTAGCGTGTCAAAAATGGAGAGTGAACGGGGAACATATCCCTCAGTTTGTCCTGAAATATACTCTTCCTAGCAAGTTGTCCAGATGTGGGTAAATGCTTAGCCCTTGAGGCAGAGACATGTGACTATTACAGGCAGACATAAAGGTCCTGAGCGGCAATACTGAAAAAAGAGGCCAATCTTGTATGAGTAACATCTGCTCACTGTCTGGTGCTGGTGGATAGTAGGATCAAGTTTGAAGAAGTTTTCCTGGATTACAAATTTGTAATAGGTCTAAACCCACCCCCACCCCCACCCCCTACCCCCACCCCTACCCCCACCCACACCCTCACCTCCTACCCCCACCCCTACCCCCACCCCCACCCCCACCCCCACCATGTACTTAAGGATGTAAAAACAATGAAAATGTAATCATCTCCTTTTCTGGTTTAGTATCTTCCCATATTCTTAATAGGAACATTAGAACATAGGAACAGGTAGGCCATTCAGCCCCTCGAGTGTTCCACCATTCTCAGATCATGGCTGACCTGGACCTGAATTCCATTTACCCGTCTTTAATCCATATCCCTTGATACCCTTACCTAACAAAAATCTATTGATCTCAGTCTTGAAAATTTCAACTGACCCAGCATCCAACCTTTTGGGGGAAGCGAGTTCTAGATTTCCACTATCCTTTCAGAGAAAAAGTGCTTCCTGATTTCACTCCTGAATGGCCTACCTCTAATTTGAAGATTGTGTCCCCTTGTTCTAGATTCCCCCACTAGAAGAAATAGCTTCTCTGGGCCTACCCTATTGAATCCTTTGTCATTTTAAACAGCTCAATTTGTCATCCTTCAAACTTCTATACTCAAGGGAAATGAAAATCTGTGCTTAATGAAAATATTTATCTTTTTCTAGTCTTGTGTTGAGCTAGCTGATCTCAACTAGGGTGGCAGCAGAGTTGCAGCAATTATAGAATTATAGAAAGTTACAGAACGGAAACAGCCACATGATCCATCAAGTCTGTGCTGGTGCTTTTTTCCATGTGAGCCACATTGTCTAATCCCACTCTCCTACTCACTTCCAATACTTCCCTTTTTCAACAACGAACTAATTCCCTTTCTACAGTACTTATGGTCCCTGTTTCAATAATGGTTTGTGGCAGAGAATTCCACCTCCTAACCACCCACTGTGCAAATACATTCTTTCTAACCTCGTTCAGCTCCTGTGCTGCTGGTTGCACCTCGTCGCGGATCAGCTCAGGCATATTCAGTGAGTCACAGTCCATTTCAATAATTGGGGCCTGCTGATGTTGGAAATGCCTCTGATTGGGAGCTTGCCCCACTGAGGGACAGGAAATAGTGTGCAGATGCAGGATTTAAGGCCTGCAGCAGCTTCAAGGGTCATTTTTATTATCATCCAAATGTCGGAAAGATCTGTTGTAGGGCGCAGAGTCCCTTAGTTTGCAGATTCAGATGGTATAGTGCTGCTACAGCAAGTTATGTCAAGAAAGATGGCCCTCCTTGGAACAGACAGAAAGGAGAGCTGCTCAGGGCCAGTAGAAGGAGATAGCTGGAGTAGGACTGCAAGGAAAAAGACCAATTCATGGCCATAGAGTGCCAGAACAAGTTTAATGATCTTACCAGATCAGGCAAGGTGAGAGGACCCAGCCACACCTTCCAAAACTGCATACGACTAAACCACTTGCACTGACCACCCCCTCATACTGTGTTAAAATATTTCAAATGCTTATCATCAATGCCCATGGAATAAGAAGGTGCCCTTTACTACACCAGCCTTCATTGGAAGTGTCTATTCACTCACATCCTTATATGCATTCACACCACATAAGCCTCACAAAGCATGTTGGATTCACCTGTCATCAGATCCATCATGGCAGGCGGACACCTAAATGTTATTGTAAGTGATAGGTTATTCTCACTTTTTACTTTATTTTTAAGGGGAAAAAAACAGCTCATAACAGCTAGGAGAAAATGGTGACAATGAGTCATATGAAACTCTCGCATCACTCTTTCTACTGAAAGTAACAAGTTTGTTCCTCATGAAACCATTCTGACGCCTCCTCTTTTTGTACTTTAGATGTGCAACAACAAGAGGGACAAGCAGGCTCTCAGCACCTGGCACTGTCACAGACCCTCCTTTTTGTTCATCCCCCCCCTCCCTTTCCCTGCCCCTGCACCTGCTTAAAATCGGTTACATCTCTAACTTCTTCCAGTTCTGATGAAAGGTCATCGACCTGAAACGTTAACTCTCTTTCTCTCTCCACAGATGCTGCCTGGCCTGCTGAGTATTTCCAGCATTTGCGGTTTCTATTTCAGATTTCCTGCATCCGCAGTATTTTGCTTTTGTCTAAGGATGAGAGGATTTAGTTATGGAGAGGCAGTAGAGAAACTGAGACTCCTTCAGAGAGCAGGTGAAGGTACAACAGGTTGAAAGGCTGTAGTGTATGTAACCGTTCACCTTTAAGAGAACTATTTTAGGTGTGGCACTACTTGTTTGGCTTCTGTATACGGTAATACCGACGGTGACCACACCCGTATATAAGTGCTGTGGCATGATTTATAGGGCAGATTCGCCCTGACCTTCGAATAGTAAAGTCCTGTTTGTTTGTTACTCCTGAAGTCTGTGTCGTTATTAACTGCACAACCCACAGACTTTACAGTGGCGACGAGTCCGATCGTACCCTGCGGCAAGACTACCAAAGCAACTAAAGAGCGTCGAAGAGAGGCAACCGCCCTCGTCGTTCTGCTGGGAGAAAACACGAGGCTGCAGCAATAGAAAGGAGGAAGACTTTAGCAACAAAAGCTTCCATCAGCAACAGGCACTGACTGTCCCTTCTGCCACGGTGCGGAGTGAGCCGATCAGCAGGAAGCAAGGCGGCCACGGAGACTGTGAGTAAGGGAAAGTGTAAAGAATATCCGGAGGATAAGGGCTGTGCACTCGACCACGGTCGAGGGGGAAAGGAGCCGGACGGGAAGTTGGGTCCAACGGCGTCGTGAGACAGCCAGACCGCGATCGGCGGGAAAGCCGGGCAGCGACCGAAGCCACGAAGCGCTGAGACCGGGAGCGTATGCGCGGGAAGAGAGAAACTCAGCCGCAGCCGGGGAGGGAAGCACCGGACTGCGAGAGGGCTGGGAGGCGAATGGGAACCGAGCGTGCGGGAGAAACAGAGCCGACCAAGGGAGACTGCGCGAGAGCCAGTCCAGCGGCTGAACTGTTCTCCGCCAACGGGAGTACCCAGCGCCGGTAGAGCCGAGCGGGCGGGAGAGAGAGAGACAGAGCCGAGCAAGGGGAGAGAGACTGCGCGAGAGCCAGTCCAGCGGCTGAACTGTTCTCCGTCAACGGGGTGTACCCAGAGCCGGTAGAGCCGTGCGAGCGGGAGAGAGAGACAGAGCCGAGTAAGGGGAACTGTGCGAGAGCCAGCCCAGTGGCTGAACCTGTCCGCTGTGAGGAAAGCGTACCCCTCCCACCAGGGAAGAAACGCGGGAAGCCGCCATTAGGCGGAGAAGACGACAGACGCGGGAAACCGCCATTGAAGGGGCGGGGAGAGAAGGAAAGAGCGGGAAACCGCCATTTTCGCGGGAAAAGCCGCCATCTTAGAAAAAAAAAAGAAATAATAATTTAAAGAAATACTTGTGTTGTTCCCAAAGAGAGGAAGATGCCTAAGCGTGGTAACATCAACAATTTTAATTCCGAGGTAGAAGACTGGGCCACGTACGTGGAATGCATTGAGATCTATTGTGAGGCCAATAAAATAGAAGAAGATGACAAAGCTATAACCTTGCTGAACTCGATGGGCGCAAAGACATACGGGCTCTTGAAGCATCTACTAGCACCAGCTAAACCGGCGGATCAGACTTTCGATGATATTGTGGCTGTCCTGAAGGACCACTTGAACCCTACACCGTTGATGTTGGCTGAACGATTCAAATTCTATGCGAGAACGCAACGGAAAGACGAAAGCAACGCAGAATACTTGGTCGAACTGCGGAGACTAGCGAAATACTGCCAGTTTGGAGGGAATCTGACAGAGGCATTGCGAGACAAGTTCGTGTGCGGGTTGGCAAAGGAAGGAACGCAAAAGCGACTACTCGAAGAGAACGACCTTACACTTGACAGGGCTGTCCTTATTGCAGCATCGCACGAAGCCGCAGCGAAGGGAACTGCGGAAATGCAGCTAAAGACAGCAGCACTAAGTGTGGATCAAATTACCTCGACAACAACAAAATGCTATCGTTGTGGGAAGACAACACACGACCAGAACCAATGCTGGTTTAAGAACCAGGAATGTAGGAAATGTGGCAAACTGGGTCACATAGCTAAGGTATGCCGGTCAGGGAAGAAGACCAACAACCAAAGGACCAACAACCAAAGGAAGCCATCACAGGAAAGGTACAACAAGGTACACAAGGTGGCTGAGAAGAGTTCAGACGAACAGAATTCAGACTCAGACCCAAACGGCCAGGAGCTGGGTAGTCTGAGAATTCACAATGTGAGTAAGGAAGCTGACCTACAAACTATCTGGGTCATGCTGAAAATAGCTGGAATCCAAGTGAAAATGGAGTTGGACACTGGATCAGCTCTATCAGTCATAAATCGAAGGGATTACCACCGGCTATTCTCACACATACCCTTAAGAGATACCAAGTTCGTATTGCAGACATACACGGGGCATAAAGTATACCCCATGGGAAAGATAAGAGTCAAAGTGAGAGATGGGGTAAAGAACACCCAAGAATGAACTTATACGTACTACATGAGGGAGGACCACCACTTCTAGGACGGGAGTGGATCAAGAAAATAGACATGGAATGGCACTATCTAAAAGCCATAACGAGTGAGGACTCGGTGCAGACAAGCAGCTCAGATTCTGAAACGGATGACGATAAGACCAACCCAAATATGAAAGACAAGGCTGAAATGGACTTGCCGACGAAGGTTGGAAAAACGAAGGCATGCATAAAGGCTTATGCTCCAGAGAAGAACAAAGTTTCAGAACAGAACTCCACCGAACAACGACAACAATTAGAACAATTGAGTTACCGTCTCGTACAAGAGATGAAAACAATGAAAAAGTTCTATGACACCGAATGGGAGAATCTGGAAAGACAACAGAAGCAGCTAGCTCAAGCAGAGAGCGACCATAGAGCCATCGTGACCAATTACCGATCACATCTCCCTTATGATGTTCAGGAGTTAGAATATTTGCATGATCTAGAGATACAGCATAAAGGCAAACCACGCTACACTGAGGATTTTGTTCTGCAATTGGAGACGGAGCTAGTGCAGGCAAGGTTAAGAGAAGCTGAATTGCAGTGTGCACTTAAAGAGATGCAGAAAAAAATCTTGGACATAGAAAAGAGAAACGCTTCTTTACCTGATGAGAATAATGTGGCCATGTTGCAAGAGGAGCTTATAGGGGCGAAACTGAAAGAAGCTAAGCAAAGGATGTTGGAACTTGAAACACAGAACCAAATCAGCAGTAACCAGCTATGTCGAGCAGAGAAGGAGTGCAATGGTCTACAGGAGAAGGTGCAATATCTCTCAGCCCAGAATAAGGGACTACTTGATATACCTATCAATTCGTCCAATAAAAAGCGACGGGTTAGGAACGTAACTAAAGGTTTTTATTGACTAAATAACAGAGCCCACCCTCGTGGGTGATCGGGTCCAACAAGGAGGAATACCAGCCAGTCGACTACCTTTATACCTGGGCAGGTAGGTGGAGCCATGGGCGGAGTCGGAGGTGGTCAGCCCAGGTATAACAGCGCGACAAGAGGCGACCTCGTATAGTGATACAACAGTGAGAACAGTGATAACAATACAACAGTGATAACTATAGTGTAACGATAGTGAACGATAAAAGTGGTTTACCACATTCACCCCTTGTTTAGATTTGAGTCCGGCGGGGTGAAGTGTACTACCAGTTCTGGTATGTCAGTCTGTCCGGAGGCCTCGTGAGCCTCTCCGATCGTCGCAGCGGCGGTGCTGCATTATCCGGTGTTAATGCTGGTGTCTGCGTGGTCGGCGAAGGCTCGTGGGGTTCCGGCATGCCGTCTACCTGGGCTGGAATTGGGGGGGTGGTGGGGGGGGGTAAAGGTGGTGTCTCCGGAGTGCCCGAGGGTGCGAGGTCTCGTAAGGAGACAGTGTCCTCCCGCCCGTCTGGGTAAGCCACGTAGGCGTACTGGGGGTTGGCGTGCAGGAGGTTCACCCTCTCGACCAGGGGGTCCGTTTTATGCGCCCTCACGTGCTTTCACAGCAAGACGGGCCCCGGAGAGGTCAGCCAGGTTGGTAGAGTGGTTCCCGTAGTCGACTTCCTGGGGAAAACAAACATTCGTTCATGGGGGGTGGCGTTAACGGCAGTGCAAAGTAGTGACCGGATGGAGTGCAGCGCTGTCGGGAGGACTTCCTGCCAGCGGGAGGTTGGGAGGCCCTTAGACTTTAAGGCTAAGAGGACGGCCTTCCATACCGTCGCATTCTCTCTTTCCACCTGGCCGTTCCCTCGGGGGTTGTAGCTGGTGGTCCTACTTGCTGCAATACCTCTCGCTAGTAGGAACTGACGGAGTTCCTCGCTCATGAAGGAGGAGCCCCGGTCACTATGTATATAGTTCGGGAACCCGAACAAGGCGAAGAGGTCGTTCAGGCACTTGATGACCGTGGTACTGGTCATGTCTGGGCAGGGGAAGGCAAAAGGGAAACGGGAGTACCCATCAACGATGTTGAGGAAGTACACATTGCGGTCAGATGACGGTAGAGGCCCCTTAAAGTCGATGCTCAGGCGCTCGAAGGGGCGGGTGGCCTTGATCAGGCTTGCTCTGTCCGGCCTATAGAAGTGCGGTTTGCACTCGGCGCAGGTCTGGCAGTTCCTGGTCATGGTCCTGACCTCCTCGATGGAGTAGGTCAGGTTGCGGGCCTTAATGAAATGGTAAAGTCTGGTGACCCCGGGGTGGCAGAGGTCGTTGTGGAGGGTCTGAAGTCTATCAATATGCGCGCTGGCGCATGTAATTCGTGAAAGAGCATCAGGGGGTTCGTTCAGCTTACCTGGCCGGTACAAGATATCATAATCGTAGGTGGATAGCTCGATTCTCCACCTCAAGATCTTGTCATTCTTGATTTTGCCCCTCAGCTTGTTATTAAACATGAAAGCAACCGAACGTTGGTCGGTGAGGAGGGTAAATCGTTTGCCTGCCAGGTAATGCCTCCAGCGCCGTACCGCCTCCACAATTGCCTGGGCTTCCTTCTCGACCGACGAGTGTCGGATCTCGGGGCCCTGTAGGGTCCTTGAGAAGAAGGCCACCGGCCTCCCCTCCTGGTTAAGGGTAGCGGCTAGGGCGAAGTCGGATGCATCGCTCTCCACTTGGAAGGGGATGGACTCATCCACTGCGTGCATTGTGGCCTTGGCTATGTCTCCCTTGATGAGGGAGAAGGCCGCGCACGCTTCCTCCATGAGGGGGAAGGATGTGGACTTCATGAGGGGTCTGGCTTTGTCCGCATAATTGGGCACCCATTGGGCATAGTAGGCGAAGAGCCCCAGGGTTCTCTTAAGTGCCTTAGGGCAGTGGGGGAGGGGTAGCTCCATGAGGGGGCGCATTCTTTCGGGGTCGGGGCCGATGAGTCCGTTCTCTACTACACAGCCAAGGATGGCAAGGCGCGAGGTGTTAAACACACATTTCTCCTTATTGTAGGTGAGGTTCAGCCGTTGGGCCGTACGGAGGAATTTCTCCAGATTCACGTCATGGTCCTGCCGGTCGCGGCCGCAGATGGTGACGTTATCTAGATAGGGGAATATGGCCTGCAGTCCGTTCTGGTCAACCATCCGGTCCATCTCCCTTTGGAAGACCAAGACCCCGTTGGTGACACCGAAGGGGACCCTAAGGAAGTGGTATAGGCGCCTATTCGCCTCGAAGGCGGTGTACTGGCGGTCCTCGGGGTGGATAGGGAGTTGGTGGTAGGCCGACTTAAGGTCGATGGTCGAGAATACGCGGTATTGTGCAATCTGATTGACCATGTCAGATATGCGGGGAAGGGGGTATGCGTCCAGCTGGGTGTATCTGTTTATGGTCTGGCTGTAGTCGATGACCAGGCGATTTTTATCGCCGGTCTTAACGACCACGACCTGGGCACGCCAGGGGCTGTTGCTCCCCTCGATAATGCCCTCTTTCAGGAGGCGCCGCACCTCAGAGCTAATGAAGGCTCTGTCCCCAGCGCTGTACCGCCTGCTCTTGGTAGCGACGGGTTTGCAGTCAGGGGTGAGGTTAGCGAACAGGGAAGGTGGCGGCACCTTGAGGGTGGATAGGCTGCAGGTGTTACGCGGTGGGCGGTTTAACATTCGCTGGTTGTCGACTGTGAGTGGGGGGAGGGGTCCACCGTATGCTAGGGTTACACTTTGGAGGTGGGATTGGAAGTCCAGCCCTAGTAGGACGGCAGCGCAGAGCTGGGGGAGGACGAGGAGTTTAAAATTTTTATACTCCGTACCCTTAACCGACAAGGTCACAACACAGTAGCCGCTAATGTCCGTGGCGTGGGACCTCGATGCCATCGAGATTCGGTTGCGCGTTGGCAGGACAGGGAGGGAGTAGTGGCTCACCGTGTCTGGGTGGATGAAGCTCTCCGTGCTTCCGCTGTCGAACAGGCAGGTCGTGGCGTGGCCGTTTACTTTGATGTCCATCATCGACTTGGACAGGTGGTGTGGGCGGGCTTGATCCAGAGTGACGGAGGCTAGTGTGTAGGTAAGCGAGTCGTTGTCGTCTGCGGGCGAGGCGGTCGTCGGGTCCGGGGGCCCGGTGGCAGTCGGGCGTGGTGGGTAAAATGGCGTCTCCCACGAGGTAGGACAAAATGGCGGAGAAGATGGCTGCCCCCATAACTCACATGAGGCACTATTGGGGTCGGTTGCCTTGATCAAAGATGGCCACCCCCATGACTCACGTGTGGGGATGCTGGCCTCAGTTGCCTTGAAAGAAGATGGCCGCCCCCACAGTTCGCATGAGGCACTGCTGGCCTCTGAAGATCCGCTCCTGCAGGCCTTAGAGAAGTGGCCTTTCTTCCTGCAGGTTGAGCAGGTAGAGTTCCTGGCTGGGCAGCGCGACCTCGGGTGCTTCTCCTGGCCGCAAAAGAAGCAGCCGGCGGCCCGATCGCGGGTGCCCAATGTCGGAGCCGGTACCGGGGGTGGCGGTCCCGGTCGGGTCCGGGACGCCGACGCTGAGGTAGGTCCCGGGGGCGGCGCTGCGAAGGGTATTGCGGTAGGGGTCGGGCCCGAGTCCCAGGGTCGCGAGCAGTACCTGGAAAACGCCTCCTGGTCCTGATGGGCCACCTCTAGGGAGAGAGCGAGGGCTTCAGCTTTGTCCAGGTCGAGGTCTTTAGCTTCAAGCAGTCTTTGCCGTGAGTAGTCGGACCGTAGGCCTTTCACAAAGGCATCGCGGATATTATCTTCCGTATTTTCAACAGCCGTCACCGCTTTAAAGTCACAGTTCCTGCCGAGTGCTCTTAGCGCCCGTAAAAATTCAGCTACAGACTCTCCTGGCTGTTGCGGGCGGGATCTTAGGAGGTGCCTGGTGTACATGTAATTTACCGGGCTCCGGTACTGCTGTTTCAGTAGGTTGATAGCGGCCTCGTATGTAGTCGTGTCCTGGGTGAGTGCGTATACTCTCGGGCTCGCTTGGGCGTTCAGAACTCTTAGTTTGGATCTCTGAGGGACGCCGGATTCTTCCAGGTAGGATTCGAAGCAGTCCAGCCAGTGTTTGAAGTTGAGGGCTGAGTTTGCTGCCTGTGGGTTTAGATCCAGGTACGGTGGTTTGAGGGCTTGCAGCCAAGCCGGCTGGTGTGGCTGGTGTAGCCCGGTGTCTGAAAGCTGCTGTGGCTGTGCTTCTGGGAGGGCTTCTGGCTGGCCAGTAGTAGACATCTTTAAAATTTAGTCAATAAAATTGATATACCTATCAATTCGTCCAATAAAAAGTGACGAGTTAGGAACGTAACTAAAGGTTTTTATTGACTAAATAACAGAGCCCACCCTCGTGGGTGATCGGGTCCAACAAGGAGGAATACCAGCCAGTCGACTACCTTTATACCTGGGCAGGTAGGTGGAGCCATGGGCGGAGTCGGAGGTGGTCAGCCCAGGTATAACAGCGCGACAAGAGGCGACCTCGTATAGTGATACAACAGTGAGAACAGTGATAACAATACAACAGTGATAACTATAGTGTAACGATAGTGAACGATAAAAGTGGTTTACCACACTACTCACTCAGTTAAATGAAAGTAAAGGGAAAATGGCTGAGATAGACTGCAAGAATAAAGAAGATTTGATGGCAGTGAGACTTCGAGAGGCAGATAGCATAGCAGCCTTGGCTGAACTCCAACAGAAAATTGCGAAAGAAGCAAATGAAGAGGAATCTTCAGGAAGCCAGGATTTTATTCCAGTTCTTCTCTACGACTCCTTACAAGCAGAGTGTGAGAAGTTGAAAGAACAGTATGAACAGGCCCAGGCTACAATTCTGGAGGGGGTTAACTCGGCAACCTCCGAAAAGCTAGTTTCAGTAGAAGCATATGAGCAACTAAAGGTTGAACATGAGCAAGAAGTCCAAAGGCTGCAGGAAATTCTTGATGAGCTCAAGGCCAAGACAGACTCATCGGTAGAAGTTCCATCCATAGAGGAGAAATTAGAGGTGAAAGACATGGCAGAACATGAAAGGCAAGATGTCCAAGAACTCAGAAAATTATTGAAGGAAACCCAAGACAAATATGAGGCGGCAATGACCGAGGTTCAACAACTTGAAGAACAGATTCAACTGGGAATCCTTTCAGCGGAAGAAAAGGAAACTGTAAGAAACACAGAGACTGTAAGACATGAGCTAGAGAGCATCATGGCACAAGAGCTAGATAGCATCATGGCACAACTTCTCCGAGCGCTGAAAGCCAAAGTCCAAGAGGAAAAGAAGGTGAAAGCATTGGAGGAAAAGGTGGATGAAATGGAGAAGACTCTGATTCACAGTGTTCCCGCGGAAGAGTTAACGGTCAGCCAACTCCTTCATATGTTGAGGGACAAGACTCTGCAATGGGAACAATCTGAACACGAGCTTCAATCTTCAGAGGGAAGGAGTTCGGAGCTCTCAAAAGTTACGGATATAGCTGAGGGTGCAACACAGATTTTACTGGGATGCCAAAAGTACGCTGAATCACGTCAATGGGAACAACAGACTGTTGAAACAGATGCTCCAGTAGAAGGATTGAATAGCCCGATCAATCAATCTCCGATGGAAGGGGAAGTATTGAAGTCATTAGTGAAGGATTTGCAGGAAACCCAGGAAGAGTGGGATGAATATGAACGCATAAAGAAGTCTCTTCAGGAAAGATGTCTAGGGAGGGAACAACAGTCGGCTAACGTCCAGTGGGGTAAGGAAGAAGTAGCAGGCCCTCTCGCTAGACTAGCTCAGGATGACACCGAATATTACCATGACCTGTTGAGTGACACGGAATATTACGAGGACTTGGTCTGCCCAGCTTGTGATGAAAACTCCCAAAGTGCAGAAATCAGGATGAAGCACTTAAAGTCTAAAGAACATAGGGAGATGGTGGCGCTACAGCTGGCAGCTGATAAGGGAGCCCCGAGAGTCTCCAAGAAGCAAAAAAGGAAAAGCCGAAGCCGAAGATGATAACCATCTAAATCATTATTACTTCTAATGGGAAAGTAGGGAAAAATTACGAAGGCAGTCCAGCTGTTTGTAAAAGTCAGCACTGCTGGTTCAGCAGGACAGAAGTTCAAGCTGTTACGTCAAGGGAAAGACTATTGGATGAGTCACGCTAGCAATGTGAACCGGCTACACCACAGAGATGTTGTTCGGACCGAGTCAAGACCAGAGACTGAATCGTGAACTGTTTTCCGCAGAGACTATATCTGTAAATTGTTTTACATGAAGTTGAATATATGTTATGTTAATGGGGAATACGTATGTTGTAAGCTAAAAAGGGAGGATTGTAGTGTATGTAACCGTTCACCTTTAAGAGAACTATTTTAGGTGTGGCACTACTTGTTTGGCTTCTGTATACGGTAATACCGACGGTGACCACACCGGTATATAAGTGCTGTGGCATGATTTATAGGGCAGATTCGCCCTGACCTTCGAATAGTAAAGTCCTGTTTGTTTGTTACTCCTGAAGTCTGTGTCGTTATTAACTGCACAACCCACAGACTTTACAAAGGCCTCTTTCTGTGCTGTACAATTCTGTGATTCCTGTTGACATAGATCATTGGTGAAGGGAGTATGGCAATGTAACTGCAATCTATGACTCCTTGAACCTTTGGGAATCCAGTCACTCTCAGATTGTAGTGCCTTGTCATGCTGTCATTGGTTGTCCATGGGAAAGGAAATTAAACTGCTCTGGCAAAGAATGCATCTGTGACTTGCTTAATGAATATGTGCACTACTGATTGGCTAATGTTAGTGATGTTCTAACTGGCAGCCTGGAAAGATCTCTTAGAATAAAAATTTAGGGTGCTTAATAGTAACTGACAGTGCAGTGCCTGTGGTGTAGCTTCGATTGGGTTGCAGCATGTGATATAACTCAGTGATGGCTTCTTTTGTAAAGCAAAGCCTCTGCAAGTACTGCTTCTAGGACAACTAGAGGTCAGAGCATCTCTGTCTGTATGTTCTGGTGTGAGGGTACCTGCGGGCAGGTGCGGTGCACTTCAGTTACTGCCTGACCAATTTGGCAACCCTCCATTGCTCTTTCTCCTCTTCTTCCAAAAATCAAAGACACAGGGGAATTCCCACTGAGAAGCCCATTAAACTCTGGTTAAAATGGAAGGGTTAGTAACTGGTAGCCCCACTGGAAAAGTCACAAAGAAGCAAGGTAAAGTAGCTGACAATGGCAAATAAACCAAAAAGAAAAGCACCAAATTAACGTCAGATATAAGGGCATGGAGAGTGCCTGCCCCATTGGCATAAATGCAGTGGAGCAGAAACCCCGGCTCACCCTAGCCCGGAGACCCTGTTCCAAATCCTGGGACAGGGTCATTTGCATTTCTGAAGCGGGCCACCTGCGCCTGCAAGGGTACATCAAGTCTAGCTGGAACGAGACCACTGATCAGCCCTTCTAAGATGGAGCGGTGCCTTGCCGCTCTGCCTGAAGATCCCATGGCCCGACTAGGCTGAGGAAATTTTTTTTTTTAATATACAGCTCACACTGGAGCTGCCCAAATGCTGGACAAGGAATTAGATTCCCTCCAGGATTGACTACCCTTTCTATTAAAGGTTTGAGCCTTCATAGGGCTAGGTCTGAACTGACATGCATTCTGCTGAGAGCTTTCAAGGGCATAAGGGGAAGAATTCCCAGGCGTACTCCAGGAATTTTCCCCTGATGCCACCACCCCCACCCCCCCTGTGTTTTATTTTAATCTGTGTCTCAGTCCAGTAACTATACCTCTGCTTCTCTCCCACTCTATGTAATTCTTTCTGTGTCCTTCTTTGTTTCTCGGCATGTCTGCAGAGAAATAAAACACATTTCTATGAACAATTCCACAGGATATCACCTAGTCTTTAAATTTTCCAGCTTTCTGTTACTTACAAGCAAGCTTACCGTTAATCTCACGTTCCCCTTTCTTTGTATGCCACTGTCTGACTCTTTTTTTTCTCATTGCCACATACGGATTCTATAGGCGCATCCTAATCTTTTGCATCACAGCAAGTCTTCCTGAAACCCTGTAGGTAGTCTACCTCCGCTTGGATCAATTCTGTCTTATATAGGTTCAATTATGTAGCACATTCTTAAAAAACCACTCTTAATGCTCAATCTTGTTCCCAACTAGCAGCTAAAGAAAGGGATACACAGGTGTAGTGACAGCAGACATGCACCTGAGAGGGGCTGGGTACAGCTTAAAAATGTGCTTGTGACTGCAATTTGCGACACCCGAGCATCCTCGTTTTATTGATACGCCCCCCACCCCGCATAGTGAGTTAGGAGGAGCGTGGGATCGGCAGCAGAGTTGACGCAGCACTAACAGAACACTGGAGCTGGGACAGTGAAGTTGAACTGTGGCTTTTTTAATTTGTCGTGAGATCCTACTTCAGCAGAGAGACTATTTTCAGCATTCCCTCAAGTCCAGTTGACTGCGATGATTAATCTCAGGCCTTCAGTGGGACAGGAAATAACTCTTGAACAACATTGCTCATATGCAGGGATTTCCCCACCCACATCGATCAATTGGTGATAAAAATACAAACCATAACCCGAGTTTACAAATACATACTGTCCATACAGAGGTGTGGAATATATAACAGGATTTAGTCATTCACTGCAATAGCAGGTAAAATACTATTTGTATAATCTAAGCACTTTAGAAATTCCAGATTTCAGTTTATGGCACTTAAACTGAAGGGAAGCCTACATGTGACCACTGACTCCTAATAATATTTCCTTTGCCAGAAAGATTTATTAAGTAGATTTCTACAGTAAAACACTGCGGTGCTTGACAAGGCTGCTTGTTCCAAACTACAGCTATGTGGAAAACAGATGAGTCAGTCTCAGATGTGACTGTGAGTCAGCATAGCCACTTCCTTCTTGGCACAATGGTTGAAAGAATCAGATGCAGAAAATTCACTGAGTAAGAACAGGACCTATAGCAGGCCAACATTTCAGTCTTCACTGATATACACAGGCCTAATAGAGAGCTTCAGCTGGATGCCAGCTGCTAATCTTTGTTAGCTTATGCCAGAAAGAATGCGAATTTCTCAGCTCCGTGCCGTACCTTTCTACATTCTGATGTATTTTTTGATTGAATTGTCTGTTCATTAAAGTGAGTTTCATGTTAGTGTGTATATATATATACCCCTCTACTTTACATTTGTATGTCCCTGCCTGCTGAACCGTTTTAATATAAGATCATAATTTGCTAAATTCAAAACAATTTACAGGAAACTTTGGTTTATCCGGAGGTTGTATGTCCGGAATACTTGATCTAACGGCAAAAATCAGGAGCCATTTTCTATAAGTTTTTTCAGTTCTCGTTTTTTTTTTCCCAGTCAGCCACTGCAAGGTCTGTAGCTATTGCAACAGCTTCAGCTAGAGACGCTTGCAGCTGCAGCCGACTCTTTAGAAGCTGTTGCTAAGCAACAGTGTTTGTTGTCAGATATGGAGATGAAAACCTCCGTATGCTTCAACATTAACTTTGTATGTCCGGCAGTTTTGATAGATCGGCAACACGCCGGTCCCGTCGGTGCCGGATATCACAAAGTTTCCTGTATTGATAAAAATAAGACACCACAGTGAAGGCCCGGAACTGAGCTTTATACATAAAAGTACCTCATCACTCGGGTCTTCAAACTGCAGATGACATGCCACTGCAATTTAATCATATGTTTAGAAACATTTAAGATATTTTATATTTTCCTCACCCTACACATAACTGCTTTTGACAGAGGTTCCGTTAGAGTCAGAGTTTGTACTAATAATGAGTGGATGGAAATTTGAGAAAACATCACACACTTTCTGCAGACATCTACATTACACTTCCAGGATGTATCTAAGCACCATACATCTTCTATTTTTTTCAGCGAATAAGAAAACCGCTAACAAAAACACTTATGCAAACATACTAATATGACGTCCAGCTGGTCTATCGAGCCGGTCCCATTACCATCATGGTGCAACTGACATCATGACCCCCAGCACCCACACCCACAACCCCGCCCCCCCCTCCCCCAACCATCAGCCATGTAATCTCCTGGGAGGAGAAAAAGGAAGGGGAAACCCAAGGTCGATTCAGGGAAAGAAATCTGGGAAACTGCTCTCCAACCCCAAAGAGGGGCAAAACATATTCCGGGAGACCAAAATGACCATGAGACACATTGCCCATTACCCCACCTTCCTTTTATATGCTATGATGATGATGATGATATCAGCCACAGCTGGGAATTCACCCAGCTCCCTCTGGAACTGGGCGAATCCGCATTCGTTCCACGAGCTGGCAACTTGTTCCAAAGGTCAATGACCCTTTTCAAAAAGAAAAACTTCCTGACCTCTAACCTAGGTCTAAGCTTATGTAACTTATATACATGTCCCCTGGTTCTCCCTAACCTATCCAACTCAAATATTATATCCTCATAGACATCATCGGAGCCCGATATGCATATTTCAATAGGACCCTGCCAGCTTAAGTATTGCAGTCGGCCAGATCGCGGCAGGAAAGGTGTGGTTATGTCCCCCACTCCATTATATCTACCCCACGCCCCCACCCCCCTCCACCAGGAAGTAATATCATTTACCAATTCTGATATGTTACCCTTTTTAAATATTGGCATCACATGGGCCTGCCTCCATTCCATGGGAACAATCCCAGACCCTAGTAAACTGCTAAATGTATGAGCAGCGGGCTCGCTGAACACAGCTCCCATTTCTTTGTGCACCGTCGGGTGAATGCCATCTGGACCAGCAGCCTGATCTGTGTTGAGATGCCTTATTCTATTCAGGACTATATCTGCATCCGACAGTTACAACTTTAGAGTCAACGCCACACTGCGTTATAGATAGCTGGGCATCGCCTGCCCGAGTGAAGACTGATGCAAAGAAGCCATTTTAAATCTCTGCTATAAGAACATAAGAACATAAGAAATAGGAGCAGGAGTAGGCCAATCGGCCCCTCGAGCCTGCTCCGCCATTCAATAAGATCATGGCTGATCTGGTCCTAACCGCCAATCCACTATCACAGAACCATCTCCTGAATCTAACAGAATTAGACACACGAAATAGAAGCAGGATCAGGCTACACGGCCCCTGGGCCCGCTACCCACAGGGCCATGACCGATTCGAACCTAGACTCATGTCCAAATTCCTGCCCGCTCCCCGTAACCCTTAATTCCCTTTACTTCTAGGAAACTGTCTATTTCTGTTTTAAACTTATGTAATGATGTAGCTTCTACAACTTTTTGGGGCAGCATATTCCATGGACCTACCACCCTCTGAGTGAAGTAGTTCCTCCTCATCTCAGTTTTGAAAGAGCAGCCCCTTATTCTAAGACTATGCCCCCTAGTTCTAGTTTCACCCATCATCGGGAACATCCTCCCCGCATCCACCCGATCCAACCCCTTCACAATCTTATATGTTTCAATAAGATCACCTCTCATTCTTCTGAACTCCAATGAGTAGAGTCCCAATCTACTCAACCTCTCCTCATATGTCCATCCCCTCATTCCCGGGATTAACCGAGTGAACCTTCTTTGTACTGACTCGAGAGCAAGTATGTCCTTTCTTAAGTATGGACACCAAAACTGTACGCAGTATTCCAGGTGCGGTCTCACCAATACCTTGAACAACTGAAGCAATACCTCCCTATTTTTATATTCTATCCCCCTAGCAATGAAAGCCAACATTCTATTGGCCTTCTTAATCACTTGCTGCACCTGCATACTAACCTTTTGAGTTTCGTGCACCAGGACCCCCAGATCCCTTTGTACTTCAGTACTTTCCAGTTTCTTGCCATTAAGACAATAACTTGCTCTACGATTTTTCCTGCCAAAGTGCATAACCTCACACATTCCAGTATTGTATTCCATCTGCCAAATCTCTGCCCACTTATTAGCCTGTTTATGTCCCCTTGCAGGTTTTTTATGTCCTCCTCACTCACTACTTTCCCTCCCATCTTAGTATCCTCTGCAAACTTTGATATGTTACACTCGGTCCCCTCCTCCAAATCGTTAATATAGATTGTAAAGAGTTGGGGGCCCAGCACTGACACCTGCGGAACACCACTAGTTACTGATTGCCAGTCTGAGAATGAACCATTTATCCCAACTCTCTGCCTTCTGTTAGATAGCCAATCCTCTATCCATGACAGAATATTACCCCCAATCCCGTGATTTTTTATCTTAAGCAATAATCTTTTGTGTGGCACCTTGTCAAATGCCTTTTGGAAGTCTAAATACACTACGTCCACTGGTTCCCCTTTATCCACCCTATATGTTACTTCCTCAAAGAACTCCAGCAAATTTGTCAAACATGACTTCCCCTTCATAAAACCATGCTGACTTTGTCCTATTAAATTATGATTATCCAAATGTCCTGTTACTGTCTCCTTAATAATGGACTCCAAAATTTTACCTACCACAGATGTTAGGCTAACCGGTCTATAGTTTCCAGCCTTCTGTCTACTGCCCTTTTTAAATAAGGGTGTTACATTAGCAGTTTTCCAGTCTGCTGGGACCTTTGCCGAGTCCAGGGAGTTTTGGAAAATTATTACCAATGCATCCACAATCCCTACCGCCACTTCCCTCAAGACCCTAGGATGTAAGCCATCAGGTCCAGGTGATTTATCTGCCTTGAGTCCCATTATTTTACCGAGTACCACTTCCTTAGTGATTTTGATCGTGTTTAGCTCCTCCCCCCCTTTAGCCCCCTGTTTGTCCAGTGTTGGGATATTCTTAGTGTCTTCTACTGTAAAGACTGATATAAAATATTCATTCAGTGTTTTTGCCATCTCCATATTTCCCACCATTAATTTCCCGGTCTCATCCTCTAAGGGATCAATATTTACTTTAGCCACCCTTTTTCTTTTTAGATAACTATAAAAACTCTTACTATCTGTTTTTATATTTTTTGCTAATTTACTTTCATAATCTATCTTCCCTTTCTTAATCAATCTTTTTGTTATTTTTTGCTGTCTTTTAAAGTTTTCCCAATCCTCTATCCTCCCACTAGATTTGGCTACTTTATATGCCCTTGTTTTTAGTCGAATACTATCCTTAATTTCTTTACTTAGCCACAGATGGCTGTCTTTTCTTTTACACCCTTTTCTTCTCAGTGGAATATATATTTTTTGGAAGTTGTAAAATAACTCCTTAAATGTACACCACTGATCATGTATCGTCTTGCCCTTTAATCTATTTTCCCAATCCACTCTACTCAATTCCGCTCTCATACCTTCATAGTCTCCTTTATTCAAGCTTAGCATGCTTGTTTGAGATCCAACCTTTTCACCCTCTAATTGAATATGGAATTCAACCATGTTATGGTCACTCATTCCAAGGGGATCCTTTACTAGGACATTTTTAATTAATCCTGTCTCGTTACACAGGACCAGATCTAAGGTTGCTTGCCCCCTGGTCGGTTCAGTTACATACTGCTCAAGAAACCCATCCCTAATACACTCAATGAACTCATCCTCAAGGCAGCCCTGCCCAATTTGATTTGTCCAATTAATATGATAGTTAAAATCCCCCATAATTATAGATGTTCCCTTATTACAAGCCTCAACTATTTCCTGATTGATACTCCATCCAACAGAGTTGCCACTGTTTGGAGGCCTATAGACTATGCCCACTTGTGTTTTTTTCCCCTTATTATTCCTTACCTCCACCCAAACTGTTTCATTATCCTGATCTTTTGACCCAATATCATTTCTCTGTATTACAGTGATTCCTTCCTTTATTAACATAGCCACCCCACCTCCCCTTCCTTCCTGCCTGTTCTTCCTGATCGTTAAATAACCTGGTATGTTTAATTCCCAGGCATTGTCACCCTGCAGCCATGTTTCTGTAATGGCCACAAGATCATACCCATATGTAGTTATTTGTGCCATTAATTCGTCTATTTTGTTACGAATGCTACGTGCATTCAGATAGAGAACTTTCAAATATGTTTTGTGACACTTAGTTCCTGCTTTTGCCCTTTTTATTACTTTACCTTTTACTCCATACCTTCTGTCCCTTCCTGAACTGCTCTGGTTTTTAATTTCCCCACTGCTACCTAAGTCTATGACCTTCTCTGTTGTCACTTTTATTATTTGCTCTCTAGGAGCCTCCCCCCCACTAGTTAGTTTAAAGCCCTCTCTACAGCCTTAGTTATATGATCCGCCAGGACTCTAGTCCCAGCACTGGCCAAGTGAAGCCCATCCCAACGGAACAGCTCCCTCCTGCGCCAGTACTGGTGCCAGTGTCCCAGGAAGCAAAACCCATTTCTCCCACACCAGTCTTTGAGCCACGCATTTAACTCTCTAATTTTATTTGTCCTAGCCAAATTCGCTCGTGGCTCAGGTTATTACCCTTGTGGTTCTGCTTTTTAATTTGGCCCCTAGCTGCTCAAACTCCCTCAGCAGAACCTCCTTCCTTGTCCTATCTATGTCGTTGGTACCAACATGGACCATGACAACTGGATCCTCCCCCTCCACTCCAAGTTTCTCTCCAGTCCAGAGGAGATGTCCTTAACCCTGGCACCGGGCAGGCAACACAGCCTTCGGGACTCTCGCTCTCGGCTGCAAAGAACTCTATCTATCCCCCTAACGATACTATCCCCTACCACTACAACATTTCTTTTAACTCCCCCCACTTGAATGGCCCCCCACTCCACGGTGCTGTGGCCAGGTTGCTCATCCTCCCCGCAGTCCCTGTTCCCATCCTCACAGGGAGTAAGAGCCTCGAACCTGTTGGACAAGTGCAAGGGCTGCGGCTCCTCCAACACTACCTCCTGGATCCCCGTACCTGCCTCACTTCTAGTCACACCATCCTAACCCTGGCCACGGACTACATCTGAATTAATTAATCTAATTGGTGTGAATACCTCGTGATACACAGAGTCCAGGTAACTCTCCCTCTCCCTGATGTGTCTCAGTGTTTGAAGCTCGGACTCCAGCTCTTCAACACGGAGCCGGAATTCCTCGAGCAGCTAACACTTACTGCAAATGTGATCACCGTGATCATCAATGGTGTCCACCAGCTCCCACATATTGCAGCAGCAACACATCACCTGATCTCCCATTCTATGTAATTAATTAAATTTATTAATATTATTCTTAAATACCCTCTGCCCCGATTCTAGATGGTGAATATCACACCTTAGAAACTATAAACCAAAGAGATTTAAGCTTAAAAAGGGAGAAATACTTACCAACCAATCACTTACCTGCTTTCTGGTGACGTCACACTTGGATTACTTTTTACCTCTCTCCTTCCCTCCGAGTTCCAAGACTGGAGATTGGAGAGCCTTACCTGGGCTCTGGAGCCTTTATACAAGCGCTCAGCCCGCGATTCCTGCCGATTCTCGCACTGAGGCCTTACCTGGGTCTCTGGAGCCTTTATACAGCTGCTCAGCCCGCGATTCCCGACGATTCTCGCACTGAGGCCTTACCTGGGCTCTGGAGCCTTTATACAGCCGCTCAGCCCGTGATTCCCGCCGATTCTGGGGTTCCATTTGAATCTGCCCTAATGAATCCTTCAACCCTATGCAGACCTGAGTAGCCCTGTGACTCCAAACATAACTTAAAAGAAAGATTTTACGATTGCCAGCTCAGCTATCCTGTCTTCTTCTCCAATGACCTTCTTGGCTGTTCCAATAGCAGCTTTTGTTGCCTTTGCTGAACTCAGTATCTATCCCTGTTCTCACGAGAACAATTTTCTTTTCGTCTGTAAAAGTCTGATTTGTCCGTGTACATGACCGGTTAACCATTGTTTTACCATGTGCCCTTCTTTAGGCTGTGGGCAAATACATCCTTTTGCATTAGGATGATTCTAAAAGCATTCCATTTCTCTTCCAATGTAGGTAATAGCACCGCCTAGTAGGGGTTGCCCAATCGGCCTGATTCAAGTCCACCTGAAATTCGGACAAGCATTTTTTTTTTTTAATCTAATAATATTGTGGTTACAGTTGCCTTATATATGGATATAATACTATCCCAGATATTTTTCTTTGTATGTTAGTTTTAATTAACCCACAAACACATTGTGGTTAAATACAGATTTCTTTAAATTCACATATCACCCCCGTCCTTGCTGACCTACATTGGCTCCCAGTCCCTCAAAGTCTCAAATTTTAACATCTCATCCTCGTGTTTAACTCAGTTTCACTGGATGTATTACTATCTAAAATCAACCAACTCTGTGAAAAGCACAGCATTTGTCTCTAGCTGCTTTTCACAAATAAATTCCTGTGGTGATAGAATAAGGTCCGAATAGAATCATAGAATGGTTACTGCACGGAAGAAGGCCATTCGGCCCGTCGAGCCCGTGCCGACTCTCAGCTAGTCCCACACCCCTGCCCTTTCCCCGTAGCCCTGCAATTTTTTTCCCTTCAGATACTTAGCCAACTCCCTTTTGAGAGATAAGATTGAGTCTGCTTCCATCACCCTTTCAGGCAGTGCATTCCAGACCCTCAAATTCAAACTGTAAAAACAAAAGAGTGACTGTATAAGGAGTAAGGGAAAATCACGAGAACTGTAGAGTCGGGGGGAGCTTCTGTTTCTACTGGTTCCACAAAAATTAAGAATAACTTGCTTTTGAACCTGATGAATCTTGAGCAGGGCAGGACTGAGCCCTGACCCACTCGTCAGTAACAAATTTTGTAGAGGACTCGTTCGACAGAAGTTAGGCCCCTAATTAACATATTCAAGGAGCCCAATGCCTATTTTAGGCGGCTTTCTGGAACGCCTAAAAAATTGGGCCCAACGCCTACGCAGATTGGGCACAGGCCTTCTAAATTTGTAAGCTTTGTGCCCGTTTTATGCCCTTAAAATGGTTGGAACGCATACCAATTTCTACCCCTATATCTAGTTCTGGAGGGTAGCTATGCTGTAATTGTCATATTTACAAACTGCTTAGAAAATGTCTAGTTTTTCCAATGCTGGATTTTAAAAATGAACCACAAAATGGGGCCCACTGTGCATGTGTAAAATGGGACACTCGTGTTATGTACAAATATGAAACAAGCCCATTTTGTATTGGTACAAGTGTGATCAGCTCCATTTGATGAAGCTGTTTTTTTTTTTAGTACCCATTCTGCTTTTGCACTGGGTAAAAAGCTGATCAGCTTAGTGACATCAAAGACCTACAAGAACTCTTAGTCGGAATTTCTGATTTGCATGTGAATAAATCCGTACAATGACTCCTTTAATGCAGTCTCGTCAGGACAACATAACTTTCTCTGAGGATTAGTTTGCCAAAAGAAAAAAAAAATTAGAGCTTGACTAAGAAGTAGAATGCTTAAATGTGGTTGACAGCATTGTGTGAAAACTAGGCCTTGAACACTAAAGTACGAAGACTGGAGGCATTTGAATTATGGTGTTACAACCTACATGGAAAATTAGTTGAACAAGATGAATGATTATTGAGAAGGTCCTTGAGCTAGCCTGAGAAGAGAGAGAAGTGATAGACATGTTATTCAGGACGCACAAGGAAAGTTGTTGAAATTGCTGCTGTCTGGGGAATTGATGGTAATAGATCAAGAGGCAGGCAAAGAAAAATGTGGCAGGTATAACTTTCGGAGTTGTTATAATCTGACTGTGGGGAGACCAGAAAGTGTGGAGTGTACTGGGTACCAGCCTCCAGAGCAAAAAAAGCAGAGAGAAATTAATTGACTGCATTCTGCAAACTGGAGAAATTATATCATGGTGTCCTGATGCTTCTGGTTAATATGTTCAAATTATTCAGCACAAACTATCAACGAGTGAGCCACAGCCCCAGTAATCTAACTGTGAAAAGTATGTTGACACAGGTAGGTTTGGGAATAATTTTAAGAGCACTCAAAACACTTCAAAATACAAAGCAAGGCCACTGAAAACAGGAAATTTTTATTCAAACCGAACAATATATTGCAGCAGGTGCTAACACAATTGTAATAAATATTTCGTAATGATCATGAATCTACTTTCCTTTTAAAATAGCACAGGAACAGTGCAGGAATTAGTCTTCTGCCACAGCCAGTCTCTGGGGAAGAGCCATGCTGCTTACTTGGCGCTATGTTTAATTTGTATAATGCTCCAGGTACACAACAAGACCACAATCAGTTTCCTAGCCACCAAAACATAGCAACTCAAAAGCACTAAACCACAAGTAAATTCAAGTAAAACCCCAATGTTTAAAATACAATTTTATCTTTCACTCAGCCTTATCCTTATTACTTTTTTTTTCTCAGAGAGACACATTTTTTAAATCTCGCCAAACAGCTTCATGTATATCTCATCCTCTTCCTTTCCTAATGCTTCACTTCTACTCGCCTATGAGAATCTAATTAGAGTTTATTCTATTGTAGCAGTTGCAATATCTGCTGTTACTGTTGCAGTTTCCCTACATTCATATCACTCTCAACCAGAGCCCAACAGTTACTGCACACATCTCTGCACCATGTGGCTGCTGAATGCACCACAACATTGTAATAATCATAAAATCTCCCAGCCAGCCATTACAGCAATGCTACAAGCCTCATATTTCTCCAGTGCATCGTTACAATACAATACTATCAGGCGTCCACAGAGCACCGTTACAAAAATACAGCAGGCCCTAGGCTTTCTCAGTGCACCAACACACCAATACAATAATCTCCCCAGGACACCACTATAAAAGTGTCCTCTATTCAGCAATCGTACAAAAGTGTCCTCTATTCAGCAATCGTACAATATCAGAGGCCTGGCACATGGCCTTCATGACCATACTTTATTCTCTAGTGTCACAAGATTAATCATTAATGAATGCAAAATTCCTTTGATTTGAAAATCTAATAATTGAAAAAATGCATTACTGAGCCCGCACCGTTATGCTGAAAGCAAGAGAAAGACTATAAAAAATTTACTACTGAAAATACTAGGTTGTAAATACTAAGGCCGCGATTTTACTTACCTCAGCAGGTCGGTGGTGGGCGATGTTGGTGGCTCCATCCTGCTGTGTAAAATGACTTTCCATTGATTGAGCTCGTTAAGCCAGCCAGCGCGTTACCCGGCCCAATTAGAGGAAGCGGGTCTGGTGACATAATTTCATGACGGGTCATCAGCCGGTTTCCTTAAAGGGACCATGGCCATATTTGTCTTGACATTTGTGCTGTCAGCGTTCTACAGCATTGAGGTGCTGCAAACATAGACAATAACTGCACAAAGGCTCAGGGCTGCACTCAGGCTCTCCCATGACTCCCTCCATATGTTTATGGAGGGAGTCACAGCATGCAGGGAGGTCCTCTTCCCTTCCCATGGGCGGAAGAGACCTCCTCAGGAGTTCAACACAGCCTGGTTGCACATTGCAGAGGAGGGCACAAGCAGGGATGTGGTCAGGAGGACCTGGGTGCAGTGCCGCAAATGTTTCAATGATCTCAGTAGATCACGAAACATTAGTACAAAGTCACACTCAAACTCATCCTGCTGTGCCTCTCATCATATCCCCATCACTCTGCCTTCCCTACCCTACCCCTGCACATCCTTACACACACCAACTTACCTTGCACCTCCACCCATCCCTCTCTATCGACATTATCACATCCCCATCTCACAAGCCACCCCTCACACTCACCCTCATCCTAGTCCAATCATACCAACCAACAACACACAAGGGTAGGCACTTGGGTGTTTTATGTAATGTTCATGTAAAGTTTCTGTTAATGTGCTGTCAAACATTGAAATCTTTATTTTCAACACTTTGCGTGCTTGGACAGATTTTTGTACACCTTTGGAAGTGGCTTAGTGAGTTACAGTGAAGGGTGAGACATAACGGTACCACCCCCACCACCCCCCCCCCCGCAATGGTGATGAGTGTGAAAGGAATGGCTTGGGCATTGTAGGGATGCTTTATGGTGTTGGTGTGGGATGGTGCCAACCTGGCGCATCATGTGGCAGCCAGGGTGTACAGCATCAAGTGAAGTAAATCTAGCCATGGTGATGCTATTCCTGGCCTCCTGGGCAGCAATGTGCTCGGGTGCTGATGCCCTCTGTCCTGTGCAGCATCAGGTGATTGTGGAGATGGTTGGTGTTGTTGTTGGTGCTGCTGGTGTGCCTGGTGCTACTGGTGTTGGGGTTGATTGTGGTGGGATTCTGAGGACCAAGGGCACCCATGTTGATGGAATAGATGGCAGGTGAAGTAGAGATGACAGAAGCATTCTGTCAATGGTGAGAGAGTTCTTCCAATGAGCTGAGAGTGGTTGGCGAGTGGAAAATGGAAAGCCTGCAGAATGTGTGCTGGAAATGGACTGAGAAACAGCTTCTGCCTGAGGAAAGTGAATATCAGTCTGGTGGGAACTTTTACTGTACATTTGAAGCTGTCAAGTAATCAGCTGGAGCAATGGCCACTGAACTCATGCCTCAGCTTGACAGCCCTGGTCTGTGCACAGCGGGGATCACGTGATCATGAAGTTAAAGACAAAAGGTAAGTGAAAATAGGCTGTTAAGCATCTGGCAACTAGATGCTAATCATTTTAATTTGGTCCCCCGCCGCTGCCAGTTGACAGACCCGACATTGGGAAAGGCGCATGGCAGTGGGTTCACAGCAGGGTCGCAGCCGCTGTGAAAAAAAAACTTTCCCACCCGACCCGCCACTGATCCCAGCCATTAACCCCCCCTGGAAAATTCCAGCTGAAGTAGCTTTCAAATTCTTTATAAGCAAACACTAGATAGTGGGGTTTTAAAAGAACACCTACCTTGCATGGATTGCAATTTAAAAGAATGAAACATAAAAACTGAGAATTTACTTCAGAGTATTTGGATACATTTCAGTTGGTTCCCACACACTAGAGTAACTTTGATATCAGAGCATTTTATACATGCATGCTGTCCTGACTTAGTATTCTGGAAAGCAACATGCATGCTACTGTTAAAAGCTGGGTGTACATTCAAAATAATTGGCTGGGACCTTAATTATTATTACTTTGAAAAAAACTAAAACAAAAACTAAAATCCTGCTGCTTAATACCTGCCCTTTGTTTAAATAAGCAGACCACTGTTTATTAAAAAAATAGTTTGGGGGAAGGGCAGCAGTAATATAAGGATAATTTTAGGTTAAGTGGTGACCTGCTGGGAGGGTGTAGTGTGAAGCTGGGCACATACTCCCCACAATTTTCTGTCAGTTCATTTTATAAGCTCCCAACGTGTGAGGTTCCATGCCAGAAACATGATATTATACATTTATATTTTCTCCTCTCTCCATCTACGTAAAACCAAAAAGTTGGATCAATACATCCTATCTTTTAAGAGGTATCTTATTTTTGATATTGTTTATGCAATAATTTCAGCAGTCGCAAAATACCTATGAACATGAGCACAAACTTGAATCTTTTTGTCCTTCTCAATGGAATACATTGAACACAGACTCTCCAAAAAGTGCACAGTCTGCTGGCTCAACACCATCAGCACTAGTACACTGGAAGAATGCCTGAGGCACTTTAAGCACATCTGCTCACCAGTAAGATTGTACATCTGTAGGAACATTTTTCTCTTAACAGCTTATCGCTAGCAGGAAGTTATGCAAAGGGACCTTAAACGTTAAATATTTTACTTATTGAATTTCTTTTGTAGTTTTCAAAATATGCATGTTTTTAATCACCTAACATCTGCAAGAATGATTTCTAAAAATATGAATTATGCACACTGCAAGATAAGGGTTGAAGGACTGTATAGAATACTGGAACTTTCGCAGTTTCCTTTCCTCCTGACAAAATATAAATTATAACTTTGTCAGGGTTCCTGTTAGAAGATTGGACCTCGTGGCTCCATTTTTAAAATTCATTTGTTCCCTCTCTTTGCTCCCCTGGCACTTTGTCCAGAGAAGGGACAACTGCCGGGCATCTGCCAAAACGACTCCTGTGCTAGTCACCAGAAGGTGCACAGAACCTCCTCCCGGTGATGCCTTCAACATGTTTCTCTCCCGGTGAAGAAGTGCGTAGGCTCATCCCAGAACCTTCCCAGAAGGGACACCAAGAGTGGTACTTCCTGTGGGATTTTTTTTTTAAATTTGTAACTCAAAAGATAGCAAGTCTTAAGAAATGTTAAAGCTTTTTCTTCCCAATTTTAAGTCTCGTCTAACAAAGTTAAGGATTTGGGCATTTTTGACACTAAACCTCATATGCAATACTAGTAGAACAGAATGTACTCCCATCCTGTTTTTCAATGTGTTTTTGTCTCAGCATAAAATATAGTTGACAAAGGAACAATACATCATTCCCTCTAGATCCACAGAAAAGGCAGCTCATAGTGAAAACGAAAGCAAAATACAGTGGATGCTGGAAATCTGAAATAAAAACAGAAAATGCTGGAAATATTCAGCATCTATGGAGAGAGAAACAGGTCGATGACCTTTCGCCAGTTCTAACGAAAGGTCATAGACCTGAAATGTTGGGCTAGATTTTCGTGGAGCCGTCAGGCGTGTGGGGGGGGGGGGGGGGGGGGAAATCCCGAATTTGGGGGTCCCGACACCATCCCACATAAAACCCCGCCCCGCGTAAGTTTCAGGGGCGGCGGGTACCCACCCCGCACTGGGACCCGCCGAAACCAGGCGGGAAGGGATTAGTGCCAATTAACTGCCTGTTAACAGGTAGTTAACAGGCAGTTTTTAGCCTAATCCCTATTTTGAGGGGTTTCGTGTGGGTTTCCCGACGGCTCCAAACCACGCCAGGTTAGAGCAGGCGGGCCGTCGGGTTGAAGGAGTTGGAGGGGTCACGATGTCAGTGTTCAGGTGAGTGATGGGTGCATGAGTGTAAAGGTAAGTGTGTTTGGTGTGTCTAAAGTGTGTAAAGACCTTTTACTTACCTGTACTTACCTTAACAGCCTTTCTTCCTGTGGCCGTCGGGAGCGCATCACTCACCTGGAACTGAAAGCTGAACGGCTGCGATCTGTGAAAAGTGACAGCCTTCAGCTTTGAGTGCCGGTGAGAGTTCTAACTGAGTCTGTGCAGAAGGACTCATGTTAGAACTCAGAGGGCCAGAAATTCAGTGGGCTTTGCGCCCAGTTACCGCCCAAAGAGGGCTTCTGCGCAAGTGTAAGAGGGTGCGCTGATATTCAGCGCTGCGGTAATGGCGGCGGTAGTCGGTAGCGCTGCGCCGACACCGATTATGTCATCGGTGTGCGCAGTGTCCCGGTCCCGCCCCGCTTCCGGCCCAAACCCCATATTTAGTTGCGGCCGCCTCTTCTGCAGCGGCCACAAACAGCGATTGAAAAACGGAGCCGTACTGCTGCGCTACTGGGGCGCTTTAAGGTGGAGGTGCGGCCGGCCGCTTTTTCGGCGGCCGCCTGCCCGCACCTCCTTCCCCGGCCTCCTCCCCCCCCCACCCCCCCGCGGCATTGCCGGCTGCTTTCCGCGAGCCCGGCACTTCTGCTTGGTGCCGGGCTCATTTGCCGGCACAATCCAGCGGCGATCTCGCTGTTGCAGGCACCTCCACCTTAAGAGAAGGAGGAGGCCTGCAGTACCGCAGCCTGCCGCACCGCATCGGGTGGCGCAGCGGCACTTAGAGCGCAGAAATTCAGTTTCAGCGCCCCAAGCGGGGGCGGGCACACCCTGGAATAGCGGCCGGTTCCGACTTGGGGCGCAAAAGCCGAATATCTGACGGGCGCACCTGGCTCCGCGCGCAGCGCTAACTTTTGGGCGTTAGCCTGCTGGCGGGCCTTAACTGAATTTCTAGGCCAGAATGTCAGTGTTTCACAGCTTCAAACAGCTGTGAAACACTGATATTTCATCTGTCAAGAACTCTTGACAGATGAAATTTCAGTCTGTGACGTCACCTGTTGCCGGGTGGCCCTTAATTGGCCTGCTGAGCCCACTGGGCGGGCTCAACAAGGTCAATCAAGGGAAAATCGCGCGGATTGGCCGGACGTCGAAGTAGGCGGGTCAAAAACCCGAAAGGGGAAGTCCCGCCTTCTTCCCAACAGGTTCGGGAAAATCTACCCCGTTAACTCTGTTTCTCTCTCCACAGATGCTGTCTGACCTGCTGAGTAGTTCCAGCATTTTCTGTTTTTAGTTCATAGTGAAAGCTGTATTGGAGCACTGCTGTTTAATCAAATTTCTTTGGTTAAACAGAGGTTGTGGTAGATTGGAGTACAAAATAAAAACAGAAAATGCAGGAAATACTCAGCAGGTCAGGCAGCATCTGTGGAGAGAGAAACAGAGTTAACGTTTCAGGTCGATGACCCTTCGTCAGAACTGGAAAAAGCTGGAGATGGAACAGGTTTTTAAGCAAGTGCAGGGGCAGGGAAAGGGCAATACTGCTGAGTATTTCCAGCATTTTCTGTTTTTATTTCAGATTTCCAGCATCCGCAGTATTTTGCTTTTAGATTAGAGTACAGTTGCTGTTGTAGTGTATACTAATGATTGACACTTAAAAACAATAACTTTCATTAATGTAAATGAGGCCGTATAAACCCACATAAACACTGCACCATAAAAATAAAACTAGCTGAACAACTGAAAGCGAGGAAGCATTTGGCTTCCACTCAGCAGTACAGTGGTTATAGAGCAACTCCGTTCTCTCTAAGCTACGGGTATAGTCTGACTCAATTAATGTGACAGTAAGTCTCTTCCAAACGCAAGAAGCTGTGGCAGAGACACAGTCGGTTAAAAAAAAAAGCAGCAAGAAGAAAAATAAAATAAAAAAGAGAAGCGTGAAAGAGAAACAAAGTGGGCTGGATTTTCATTGAGGAGGCGGGTAGGAGGCGGGACTACAACTTTCGGGGTTGTAGTCCCGCCTCCATTGAGTTCTAGCCAACCCACATGATTTTGACTTGATTGACCTTGTTGAGCCTGCCCAGCGAGCTCAGCAGGCCAATTAAGGGCCACCCGGCAACAGGTGACATCACAGATTGACATTTCATCTGTCAAGACCTTTTGACAGATGAAATATCAGCGTTTCACAGCTATTTGAAGCTGTCAAACACTGACAATCTGTACTCTAAGTTAATTCCTTCCTCTCAGGATGATTTAGAGATCTCCCTGGAACAGAAAGCTGAATGCTGCAATTTTTGACAGATCGCAGCCATTCTGCTTTCTGTGCCAGTGAGATGAGGGACTCCCGAGACCTGAAGGAAGGGAGGCTGTAAAGCTAAGTAAAACTTCTTTAAACACTTTAAACACACCAAACACACTTACCTCTGCACTCATGCACCCATCACTCATCTGAACACTGGACATCTCGACCCCTCCAAGCCCTTCAGCCCGACGGCCCGCCTCGCAAACTTGGCATGGTTTGGAGCCGTCAGGAATCCCACACTTCAAGAATGAAAATAGGGATTAAGCTAAAAACTGCCTGTTAACTACCTGTTAACAGGCAGTTAATTGGCACTAATCCCCTTCCCGCCTCGGGGAGGCGGGTCCCAGTGCGGGTCGGGTACCTGCCTCCTTTGAAACTGGCATGGAGGCGGGTTGGGGGCGGGCTGGGTTCGTGTCCCCCAATTTCGGGATTTTAGCCCCCCACACGCCTCCAATCCCGCCTCCACGGCCCAATGAAAATCCTGCCCAGTAAGTCTTGACATACTAGGCACTGGCTCGCACCCAAGCACTGATGCCTATTATACTCTACCAAAATTCTAGCACAAAACATGTTATGGAACCAGCAATGAGCGCTGCTCATTTGGAAGGCAAGTTACAGACATAATTAATAAATGATCCATCTCTTAACAGGCTTGAGACCCTCCTGTTTTCTGCAGGACTCTTGAAGAATTTGATTGGGGCTTTAGAAACTGAATCAAACTGACTGAACAAAGTGCCAAGTGCAATAAATGAAGATTCAATCAAAAGATTCTTAATACAACAAGGAAAAGAATGCACTGAAGCAGAAGGGACATAACACGGCATGTTTAGGTCCAGAATGTAAACTTCAGTGATGCGAATAAACAGGCTCATTAGGCCTAGTTTTTTTTCTTGTATCATTGGGCCCGATAATAACCCAGAGCTGGGTTCTGAGTGGGGAGGGGGAGGGAGGCGCGATAGCGGGCATGAAACCCGGGAGACTTTTCGGTGCTTCGGAATGTCCAATTTTAATATGACTACCTAATTATAATTTTACTTCCAGGTTTTGCATCTCCAATGCACAACAGTGGGGGTGATGCGCACCCGCATGACGCAATCTCAATTCGACTATTTAAAGAGCCAATTCAAAGATGGCATTTGGAGGATTTAGGAGTTTGTGCAAAGAGACAGCGAAGTTTAAAAATGGACTCAGGACGAAATCGGCCAAGATGATCTCAGCAGTCAGAGCAGGTATCTGAGCAACCTGCCTCTACCTCTGCCGAAGCCATAGGGCTTGCAGCGTGTAAGAACAGTAGGAAAAGGAAGAGCAAAACATCGTAATTCACCAAGGATATGCACATGGATGTTTGTTAAAATGTTATGTTTTTAAGTTTCCTTTTGTTATTACCTCACATAAAATGTATTAATTTGCACCCAGCCGCCACCAATCCATCCGTCCCTGGGGGTTAAAATTTCTCCCATTATTTCTGATATTCTGATCTAATCTGTGGCATTTTATACACTACGTACATGCAGCATAATTGTCATTCAGGGCATTACTATTTTTCAGCTTTATAGGTTACTTGCCCAAAACACCTCCAAAAAGGATGTACACTTAAATTTTTATAACTTAGTGAAAGGTCAGACAAAGTCTAAGGACAGTATTTTTCAATGCAGTGTACTTTCTCATATGTATTATTTAAGGGGATGCTATTTGAAACATTTTATATGGAGCATAAACACAGGTACAGATCAGTTGGGCGGATAGCCTGTAAATTCTATGTAATTCTATGCAATTTCCTCTCCTATGGAGATCTGCCATTTTGGATCATTGCTCATACACAGAGCTGCTTCAATTATGTGCTTTTCGGAATAGCTTCATTAGATCAGTACAGGTGTGCCTGAGTTGGTAAAATTTGGTGTAATTGCAGTACGATCTAAAGCACTGACTCCCAAATGCCTGACCTGCACACAAGTCATCCCTGCGACTTAAGTCATAAGTGAGTCTGTACTGGGTGCAAAATAAGTTAGGTCTCCACAGGAGGGAAATTCCACTATGAAAACACCTCCTTCCAGGTAGGAGGCCACATGTCATGCTTTAGCCTTTCCCAAGACCTGTCTATGGCCGGAATTTTCACTTCAGATTCGGGTCGGGTGCGTGCGGGCCGCGACACGATGTGTTGATCAGCCCGCTCCTCAGTGCGACTTTAACATAATGGCCCCAATTAAACCAGCCATGCACATTTCCTGGCCCTATTAAAGGGTGCGGGTCTGATGACGTCATTGATGACTCATTTCCAGCACCCATATTTAAAGCAGCCTTGCACACAAGTTATTTGAAGGTTGGTAAAGGAGTGTGTAAGCATCATTGGAAAGATTGGAGTTATTTTGCGAACGTAAAAACATGAATACCCAAAGGCAGAGGGCTGCACAGACGCCTAGCTACATATTCTGGTGGAGGCAGTAGGTGGGCGCAAGAGACCTCCCCAGAGACAAAAAGGGCCTGGCTTAAAATAGCGGAGGAGGTCAGCAGCAGGGAGGTTGTGAGGAGGACCTTGATCCAGGGCAGGAAGAGATTCAATGATCTGATGAGGTCAAGAAAGGTGAGTGCCAAGCCACCCTCACCTTCATCCTGATGTGCCTGTCACCACATCCCCATCACTCTGCCTTCCCAAGCCTACTCATTCACATCATTCCTCACACGAACTTCCAGGTCCACCCATCCCTCTCTCTCTCTGTGTACATACTCACATCCTCATCTAACAAACCATCCCTCACACTTACACTCATCCTAAAGTAATCATAGCAAGTAACACCACAGAAGGAGGCCATTTGGCATTGTCACCCCACTCCCTCATAGTCACTCTCTACAGAGTGTAATCCTTACACTCATTCCATCACTCTCACTTAAACTTCTCTTCTTTCCCTCCTTGCAGGAGAAAAGAGCCCACAGCAACAGGGAGAGACAGAGAACCGGAGGTGGCCCCCAGTCCTCAGTAATTCGACTGCAGCAGAGGAGGTGGCCCTGGAGGTGTCGCGAGTTGCAGAGCTGCTGGCAGTGGGAGACGGAGAGAGGAGGGACCTCTCAGCAACCTGGTGACAGAATTACATCTCATTCTGCCACATGGCATACAGCAGCCACTCATATGGTGACTGATGTCAGCAGCCAGTGAATGTTCATCATGTGCATAATGGTATCATTACCCATTCTTAATATAACATTTTTAAATCATCTCTTTAATATAACATTTCTAAATCATCTCTTTACTCTCCTGCAGGTCCATCAAGAGCCCCCCCCCCACCATCCCCCACTGTCCAGCCAGAGGAGGAAGACAACTCCTCACAAGACCCAAGCCCACCCAACACCAGTGCAGATACACACACCTCGGTGGGTCCTATGCGAGCTAGAGTAGTGTTGTCACCTGGTGTTTCTCACATCACAAGTGAGCAAGAGCAGATGGTGTTGACAGGGACAGCAGTGGAGACTCCTTGCCAGAGGGCGCAGGATGCTCCAAGCTCTGCTCAGCTGCATGCAGATGCTGAGCCTCGGGGGCCATTGAGAAAGGTGATCCTGGAGGAGCAGCAAGAAACCGCAATGGCTGCAACTGTGCAGAGAATGGAGGAGTCCATCTCCAACATGAGCACCACCATGTCGCAGACGATGGCGACGATGTGCTGTTCCATGGAAAGGATAGCCACCTGCATAGAGCAGCAAATGCGCCACTCACATGAGCACATGTTAGCTATGGAGAACAGATGGCAGAAGCTCATAGACCTCTTCTCTAGGAGGGATCTAAATGTAGACTTGGTCCTCATGGCCCTACTGCTGTGCAGCAAAGTGCTCTCCAGCTCCTTGCTAGCAGGGAAGTACAGGTGGCCCATGAGAGGGATGATGGTGAGAGGGGACATGGAAGTGGGGGGCTCCTCTCAAAGCGCTCCCATTTCTCCCCCAATGCCTCCCCCTCAAGTCAGAGCCCCACATGCTTCCTCAGATCCCAATGGCTGATTCTGCCCCTGCACAGTCACAGGAGGAGCAGTCTTCGGTGGGGCCCTTACAGGCTCCAAAACCCAGATGACATCCGCCAAAGGTGTCTAAGCAGTCGCAGCAGGGAAGTGAGCAGCCTGCCTCTACCTCTGCTGAAGCCACAGGGTTTGCACCTCATAGAAGCACTCGGAAAATAAAAATAACATGATCCTAGATGCACAAGGGTATGCACATGGGTGTATAAAACAATGTTATTGTTAAGCTTCTTTTATTGTTATGACACAAATAAATGTCTTTATTTTCACTACTTTCCGGTTTTGCCCATTTTTGCCTGCTACCTTGGAAGTGGCTTTGTGACTTGGAGTGAATGGTGAGACATTACGTGACCTCGAGCAATGGAGCTTTAGGTGAAAGGAATGGATTGGTCATTGTAGGAATGCTTTATGGTGTTGTTGGCCTGCGGGGGAGGTGGGAACTTAGCACAGCATGTGAGAGCCACATGGGTGGATTGGAGCAAGTTAAGTAAATCTGGCCATGATGAGGCCATCCCTGGCCTCCCGGGCAGCAATGTGCATCGCTGCTGTTGCCATCTCCACCTCAGGTTCCTGCTCCTCCTCCTCGTCTTCTAGCTGTTGCTCCTCCTCCTCTGCCGAAGAGGCTGTGCGATGTGTGCCTTGCTCATCATGCAGCTCCAGTCCTCACTGCTGCGCTATGTTGTGCAGCACGCAGCAAACAACGATATTCTGGAGACCCTGGCTGGTGCATACTGAAGGACTCCTCCAGATCTGTCAAGGCATCTGAATTGCATCTGAGCATGCCTATTGTTTGCTCTTTGACACATCTGGTGGTCATGTGGCTTTCATTATAACGCTCCTCGACCTCATTACTTGGCCTCCTCAAGGGTGTCATGAGCCACGTCTTTAGTGGATAACCCTTGTCTCCAAGCAGCCAACCGGTAAGTGTGTTTGGAGGTGTGAGGAGCTGAGGGAGGGTGGACTGGTGCAGCACGAAAGAGTCATGACAGCTGCCAGGGAATCTGGCGCACACATGCAGGATCATATTCCTATGGTTGCAGATGAGCTGCACATTGAGGGAGTGGAAGCCCTTGCGGTTTACAAACACGCCTGGATAATGTGGGGGATGCCCTAATGGCCACATATGTGCAGTCGATGACACCCTGCACCCGTGGGAAGCCAGTCAGAGCTGCAAAGCCAAGCGCCCGCTATGTAACACTGACCTCGTCAGTGGCAAAGTTCACATAATTTGCTGCTGTGTCAAACATGGCATCGGTGACCTGGGTGATGCAGCTGTGGGCGGCCGACTGCGAGATGCCACAAATGTTTGCTGTGGATCCCTGGAAGGAGCCTGAGGTGAAGAAGTTGAGGGCGGTGTTGACTTTGGCAGCCACTGGTAAGGCATGTCCACCAGGTCCTCTGGGCAGCAGGTCTTGTTCCAGCAAGCTGCAAATGTCTGCAATGACCTGGTGTGATAGCCTGAGCCTCCTGAAGCAGTGCTGCTCAGTCATGTTGAGGAAGCTCATCCTCTGCCTGTATACCCTGTGTTGGGGGTATCGCCTCCAGCGCAGTGCAGCCCTGTGCTGATCCCCTCTCTCCTGTGGAGTATCAGGTCGTTGAGGAGAAGGCTGGTGTTGTGGCTGCTGGTGTGGTGACTGCTGCTGGTGTGGTGACCGCTGCTGGTGTGGTGACCGCTGCTGGTGTGGTGGGGCTCATCTTGGTCCGATTCTGAGGATCAAGGTAAGACAGTATAAGCGGCACCCATGCTGATGTCGTAGGTGGCAGGTCAAGCAGCGATCAAAGGGCCAATCCCTCAATGTTCTAATACTGACTAGCAATGTGCTGAGAGTGGCTTCTGAGGCAACTAATGAGGTGTAGGGTGTGTGTATTTATCTGGTATTCCCAGCTTCCAGTGAATGCATTCGCACAATGGCCACTGAGCTTCCGCCTCCCCTTCACAGGCGAGGTTCCCGAGCTGCGTGCTTCCTGTGCTCATGCCGTTAAATTCAAAAGCTGCTGTTAAAAACCCTTTTAAGGGTCTGAAAACAAGCAGTTAATGAGTTGAATTAGGTCACTCGCCTCTGCTGATCGGGTCTGTGGCGCTCTGGGAAACCCACCAGAGTTAAAGGCACGAGGTGGCGGGATCCCGACTCGCTGCCTATTTCCGCTATTTGTACAGCCGACCCGCCTCCAAACCCACACGCACGGCAATGGGACAATTCCGGCCTATGTGTCAACGTTTACTGACAAAAATCAGAGCCTCCTGATGCTTGCAGCACCTCTCCCTGCGATGCTTCAGAATGCCCTGCAATTTGTTTATGCATATTCACAGAGTTTCAAGTAAGTATGGGGTTCAAGAGCTTGTGCTCATGCAAAGAGGCTATGCACAGGCACGAATGTATTAGAGATCACCCCGCACTCGTCAACAGGCTTCAAAGGAAGATTAAAAATTATTGCTACTATCCAGGGTTATTATGAATTCTTCTGCCCTTCAGCAACTTTAGATCATTAGGTTGCAACCAAATCGGACGTGGCCCATTACTAGAACAGAGGTCACTTACTCCCTTTTTGTGGATTGTAGCAGTAGAGAAGTTCAAATATATCAAGGGGAGATATGATGTAAAATGTACAGGGACATGATACATACATGCCAACCAACCATATATGAAGGGGGCAATGGTCTTGGAAAACAGTGACATGAAGCATTGACACATCATGGGGCTGCATCTTCTGAGGCTGGTGAATGCGACTCTGTTTGAGACACGCATACCCTCGGTATTCCAGAGAGCAGTTGTGCTTGCTATCCACTGGAGAGGAATCTGGTGAGGCTTACAGCTATCTGGAATCATGTTCATATCAGTGACTTTTATAGTGGTTCTTCGGGTTGTCGTGGCCCGTATATCAGGTGAGTCATAAGGCTCAGAGGAAAACCCACTTATGTTGCTTTCATTGATTTTTGCAAGGCTTTCAATCCTGAGCATCATGCTGCCCTCATGTAAAAGCTGTGGTAGAACATATCCAAATCTTGGACTTTATCTGGATATGTATTCCAGCTCCGTGTAATGTTAGATGATAAACTCACTGAATCTACCTCTCCTAATAGATGAGTGAAGCATGGTTGTTCACTTCCAACCATCCTATTGGATGTATTCATTAATACTGTATTGGATAGCACTGTAAGCGATTGTCTCGGAGTGTCTGTTTTGGCCATTTCTCCTTTCCACCAATGATACTGTGTTGCAGTTGGACTCACCTGGAGATCTAGATCACTCTGCTCGCTATCATGTTTGGTTTCAAAGACAGAATTACAATCAACTCCAGAATGGCAAAAATTCACACAAAATGTCAAAAATCAAAATCTCCTAGGGTCAGCATACCCCAGGTTCCTCCAGGAAATACATTTAGCACCTTCAGTGCTAACTTTCATCTTCAGTCATTTCTAAATCTGCCATTGCAAAAAATGCACTGCTTTACCTATAAAAGAAGTGGTGTAATATTGAATACACATGTGGCTTAAGTTATAACAAGTTCATATCCCACGACATTCAGCTTTTGTGAATTTTCTGGGTTGGCGTGAAGGTAAGAGATAGCTTCTTCAACTTTCTTTTTAAATAATAAAACTGCTACTTTTTGATTAAAATAATTCTAACCTTTCTTCTGTAAACACTGGTCAACAGAAAAGAAAGAAATGTCCTGATTAGTGCAGTCTCATTTTATGTGGAGGATTTTTTTTTCTGTTCATTGAAACAACGTAGAAAAAGGAGATTTGTTCTGTGCCAAATGTGGGAAGCATTGCTACCGATACAGAGCTAGCAAAGAACCTCTGGATCACTGCCCACAGTTCAGTGTGAGTAAGACACCCTGTTTATTTTGTGGTGAGTTTGAGGAAATGGGAACCCTTATGACTAATGGCTGACTCTCACAGGAAACAGGAAGAAATGCTGATTGAGATCAGACTCACACCACAACGTTGACTACCAGCTCAAAAAATCCAATAACCCTGATGAGCAAGAGTGAATAGCAGATCGTGAACTTCTAATGCAAGCTTCCAAGACAGGAAAAATATCCCAGCTACACTGAGAATAAAGTATCCTTTTATTTCTCTAGCATACGAGATATTTTGTGAAAATGTCTGAGATGCAACCAATGCATGCTTGTCTTGCAATTCTGCAGACCTGTTATCCATGACAATCTTCTAAAGTGAGGCAAAGGATGTACTGTACTCTCAAACACAGTTCATACCGTCTAACAGAGTGGGGAAATTGTGGTTCTTATGTGTTCTGTCTTTTGGCAGCATAAATGCACTGAGGCAACTTTCAAGTCTCCATAAATTTCAACGCTGGTACAGCAAATCTGCAGATGAACGGTGAGCACAAGCCACTTGTAGCACGTTAATATTGTGTCGCAGGTTTCAGCTACACATGCTTCAACAGATGTTGGACTCCACATATTCATTCATCGAAATAAAACTAGTGCTTCCATGCCACCCCCACCCCTCCCCCCACCCATTTTGTCCCTCTTCTGCAGGTCGTGACTGATGCTGAGGTCACAGTTCCACAGGTCCTATTAATACTGTGTTGGATAGTATTATGTCCGTGTATAATTGAGGCACGGACTGCAGGAGTTGGTTATAACAAGTCTTTACTGAATGGAGACAACCTGGAAACGGAAACTACAGAAGCCTGCTAGGGCCTTTTATACAGGGGTGGTCACTGCCGGTACTGTAGTCTGAGACCAGTTATTCCCTTAAAGGTACATACACAACAATTCCTCCCCTTTTAGATAAACAGTACATAACATTCATTTAACAACTAAATAATAACTAATTACAATTACAATTACGGTTGCTAGATACATTGGTTGAAGTTAAGCAATTATAAGTTCAGTCTTTGAGGAGGCTTCCTGATTCTGTCTGGATAACGCCTCTTTGGGATATCAGGTTCTTCTGGCAAGGTTGAGTCGGGATCAATGTCGTTGTTTGGTTCGTCTGCTTCCAGTATCACCGATTCTGCGGTAGATGCAATTGGTACTTCGGTTTCATCGCCAGGTGTATCAGATCGTGGTGTGGAGTTGACGTTTTCCAGTGACTCTAGAATCTGGTCAGCATGGCGTCTTACAATGCTCTCTCCAACGTCCACGGTATACATTAGAGGTCCTTGCCATGTACAGATCGTTCCTGGCTGCCATTTCTCTGTGCGGTAGTCCCGGGCCAAAACTGGTTGACCTATCTTAAAACTCCTGGTCAGCCTTTCATTCATATTGGCATAGTGGTTAGCACTGTTGCCTCACAGCGCCAGGGACCCGGGTTCGAATCCGGCCTCGGGCGACTGTCTGTGTGGAGTTTGCACATTCTCCCCGTGTTTGCGTGGGTTTCCTCCGGGTGCTCCGGTTTCCTCCCACAGTCCAAAGATGTGCGGGTATAGGTTGATTGGCTATGATAAATTGACCTTTAGTGTTAGGGGGATTAAATACGTGGGGTTACGGGGATAGGGTGGGATATGTGTTGGAGTAGGGGTTACGGGGATCGGGTGGGATATGTGTCGGTGCAGGCTCGATGGGCCGAAATGGCCTCTATCTGCACTGTGGGGTTTCTGTGATTCTGTGATATTCTGAAACTGTCTGTTCTCCACATCTCTTCTGACGTTTGGCTTAACCAAATCCAAGCGGCATCGTAGTCTTCGATTGAAGAACATCATGGCTGGAGTTTGGTTGGTAACCGCATGTGTCGCATTCCGGTAGGCAAACAAGAAGTTATCCACCTTGTGTTGTAGGGGTATATCTTCATTACACATTGCCTTGATAGCCTTCTTGAATGTTTGAACAAACCTCTCGGCCAATCCATTAGTGGCTGGATGATATGGGGCGGATGTGTAAAGCTTAACACCATTGTTCTTTAAGAGCCTCCGGAATTCTTCAGACACAAACTGTGGTCCATTGTCAGAGCAAATCTGTTCAGGCAGCCCATTCCTGGCGAATATGGTTCGTAAGACTGTGATAGTTTTTTCTGTGGTGGTTGAGGACATTTTTATTACCTCTGGCCACTTTGAATGTGCATCCACCGCAATTAAAAACATCGAGTCCATAAAGGGACCAGCAAAATCAATGTGCACCCTTTGTCATGGAGATGAGGGCCACTCCCATGGATGTAGAGGGGCTTGTGGTGGGGCGTTTTGGACCTTCTGGCATCCTGTACAGCTCTTGGTCATCTCTTCGATTTCTCTATCGATTTCCGGCCACCACACAAACGCTCTGGCTAAGTTCTTCATTTTTACCCCTCCCAGATGACCCTCATGAAGCTCATTGAGCACTCACTCTAATTTGGGTGGAATTACGACTCTGGATCCACACATCAAGGTTCCTCTGCACACTGACAGCTGTTCTCTTCTCGGCGAAAATGCTGGCAGCAGTGGTTCGCCATGTGCTGGCCATCCCTTCACCATTAAATCATAGACCCAGGAGAGTGTCGGGTCATTTCGTGTTTCCTTTTCTATGTTTGCATTCGTCACAGGGAGACATTCGACTATAGTCGAGTGGAATAACTCCACTGGATCCACTGCCAGTTCTTCTTCCACCGTCGGCAACGGTAGGCGCGACAATCCATCAGCATTCCCATGCTGTTTAGTTCCTTTGTACTCGATGTCATATTGGTGTGCCCCTAGGAAAAGGGACCACCTCTGTAGCCGTTGTGCCGTCATTATCGGTACGCCCTTCTGAGGGTTGAAAATGGAGACGAGAGGTTGATGATCAGTCAGTAGAGTAAATTTCTGACCGTGCAGGTAGTGATTGAACTTCTTCACCCCCCACACCAGGCTGAGGGCCTCTCTGTCAATCTGGGCGTAGTTACGCTCGGCTGAAGTTAACGAGCGTGACGCAAAAGCTATCGGCCTCTCTGAACCATCAAGGAATTTATGTGACAGTACCGCCCCAATGCCGTAGGGAGATGCATCACACGCCAGTCTTATCGGTAGAGATGGGTTGTAGTGAGCCAATGCTTCTCTTGAAGTGATTAGGTCCTTACTCTTCTGAAAGGCCCGCTTACATTCATCGCTCCATTTCCATGCTACTCCCGTTCGTAGTAGGGCGTTCAGTGGATGCAGAATTGTGGACAAATTCAGCAAAAACTTATGGTAGTAATTCACCAATCCGAGGAATGACCTCAGTTGCGACACATTTTCAGGCGCTGGAGCCTTAACTACCGCTTCAATTTTGTCAGGGGACTTATGCAACCCCTCTTCATCAATCACGTGGCCACAATACGATATCTGTTTCTTAAAAAACTCGCACTTGGGGCAATTGGCTCGTAGCCCATGTTCACGTAGTCTAGTGAGCACCTGCTCTAGGTTGGCAAGGTGTTCACTGTCATCTTCACCTGTCACTAGGATGTCGTCCAAGTAACACTGAGTCCCCGGAATCCCTTGCAGGAATTGTTCCATCGCTCTCTGCCATATCGCCGGAGCTGATGCTACTCCGAACACCAGTCAATTATACTGGTAAAGACCTCTGTGAGTGTTTATCGTGAGATACTTCCTAGAGGATTCTTCAACCTCCATCTGCAAATATGCTTGTGCTAGGTCAATTTTTGTAAAACGCTTCCCTCCAGATAGTGAGGCGAAGATATCTTCTATCCTTGGAAGAGGATATTGTACTGTGTGAAGGACTGGGTTCACCGTCACCTTGAAGTCCCCACAGATGCGAACCTTCCTTGGCTCCTCAGACTTATTGTTTAACATTTTCTTCATGACAGGAACGATGGGTGTCGCCCACTCGCTCCAGTCTACCTTAGATAACACGCCTGCATTCACCAAATTCTCCAGCTCTGCCTCGACGGCTGGGCGAATTGCATATGGTACCGGTCTTGCTTTGAAAAACTTGGGAATTGCATTCTCCTCTATTTTTATTGAGGCGGTTACGCCTTTAAGAGTGCCCAGTTCTTGTTGAAATACCTCTTTGGCGTCAGCTAAGATTGTTGACAATTGTCCAGGAGTGATGTTGTCATCCTTTTTACCAGCCACCGTCAGTGCCTGAATGGAGTGCCAGTCTAAACTTATCTTTCTGATCCATTCACGTCCAAATAACGGTGGTCCACCATCTTGCAGAATGTAGAGATACAATTTCCGTATTTTCTTGCCGTTGTATTCGACAGGCACCCTTATTTTTCCTCTGGGGTATACTTTTTGCCCCGTATACGTCCTCAAGACAATGGATGTCTCTCTCAAGGGTATGTGTGAGAATAGCCGCTCGTAGTCTCGTCGATTCATGACGGTTAGCGCTGATCCTGTATCCAATTCCATTTTGACTTGGGACCCTGCTATCGTGAGGGTGACCCAAATGGTTCGGTGATCCTCTTTTGCGATTACGTTGTGAAGTTTGAGACAGCTTAGTCTCTTGTTCCCGGATTCACTATCGCTCATCTGGTCTTCGGAACTACTGTCCGTCATCTTTTGTACTTTCCTGTACGGTTCCTTAGTAGCCTTTTTGTTGTCATTGGTCTTCTTCCCAGACCTGCAAACTCGTGCAATGTGTCCCATCTTTCCGCATTGCCTGCATATTTTGTCCTTGGACCAGCAGTCCTTCTGGTCATGGTTTGTTCTGCCGCAGCGATAACATTTTGCAAATCCCTGTGTCATTTCGTGGGTGCCGTATTCCTGTGGCTTTTGTTGTATTTCCGCAGCTCCCCTTGCTGCTGCTTCGTACGATACTGCCACGCTGAAAGCCTTATCTAGCGTCAGCTCTTTCTCTGAGAGTAACCTCTTCTGGGTTCCTTCACTCAGGAGTCCACAGACAAATTTGTCCCGTAAGGTATCTGCCAGTCCTGCTCCGAACTGGCAGTGCTTTGATAGCTTGCGTAGTTCCGTAAGGTAATCAGCATTGCTCTCATTTTTATGCTGATTTCTCCTGTGGAATTTAAATCTTTCTGCTATCAGCAGCGGTGTAGGATTTAGGTGTTCCTGTAGGATAGCAACAATTTCGTTAAAACTCTTCGCCTTCGGTTTGGCTGGAGTAATCAGGTCCCGCAATAGGCCGTATGTTCTTGCGCCCATTAAATTTAGCAATACCGATGCCTTTTTCTCATCGGCTATTTCGTTTGCTTCGCAATATACCTCGACTCTTTCCACATACGTGGTCCAGTTTTCTATTGCATTATCGAAGGCAGTGATATAGCCAGTCTTTGGCATCTTGAAAATCTAAGCTGGTGCCTCCCGCGCTTTGCCTTCGTTCCCGATGGAGCAAAATGGCGCCTCCCGCGCTTTTCCTTCTTCCCCGCCGAGATAAGATGGCTCCTCCCGCGCTTTCCCGCCGCTGCCGCTGCCAATGCCGCTCTCCGCGGTATTTTTATTTTTCTATCGCGCTTCAATATTTGCTCCGTTAATTGAAGAACCGTTCCCGTCGTGGAGCGGACCCTCTGGGACACTTCCCTCCCTCTTCTTAGGTCCGAACGCTGCCCGGCTGTGAAGCACCGGCCGCGCCCTGTGTGCTCCACCCTCTCTCTCTCCCTTTGCTTCCCGACTCGCTGCCCGGCCCCGTTGCAGAGCCACCCGATCGAGCTCTAGCCCGCCGCAGCCCAGGAAGGATCAGTGCACTACCTGCCACCAGCCCGATTAGCTGGGAAACCACAGACTGGAGAATCAAGCCAGGCTCTCGACAGTCTCTCCTGCACTTTTCAACTCGATGATTTGGATTATTTTTTTTTTCTTTCTTCTGGCTTCGACCTTCAATAATGTCGTCTGAGGTGCTGCCGAGTTGCAGGTAAGTTCGTTTCTTACTCGTCGCCAGTATTATGTCCGTGTATAATTGAGGCACGGACTGCAGGAGTTGATTATAACAAGTCTTTACTGAATGGAGACAACCTGGAAACTGAAACTACAGAAGCCTGCTAGGGCCTTTTATACAGGGGTGGTCACTGCCGATACTGCAGTCTGAGACTAGTTATTCCCTTAAAGGTACATACACAACAGATAGCACTGTAAGCGATTGTCTCGGGAGTGTCTCACCCAAATGGCCTTTTCTCCTCTGTGAGCCCAGGCAATGAACATCAGCAAGATAGTTCAATAAGGAGGGCATTTCAGTCACCCTCAATTCCAACCTCATTCAACTTCTATACACAGCAAAACTGTCAACAGCAGGAACCTGCACGTTTTTTTTAACCGTTTCTTGCCAAGCAATGCAGAGGATAGTTGTCTCAGCTGAAGTCAACACACTCAGCACAGGCCAAGGACTGAACTTTGGGAGTTCCCTGGGCTGCATGGCGCAGTACCACATGTTGCAGTTATCCACTAAATCTGGTTTCTTACTTTTTTTTGTCTTTAAAAAATGAAAGCCATAGTAAATAATAAAATGATGTTTCTTTGGTTCAGTCTATTTTTACAGAGCTGCTACACACTGTAACATAAGCCCCAATATTTATGGGGAGGCGGGGAGGATGAAAGCGGCCGAAGGACCCGGCAAGACCAGGACACAGAGATCCTGCCGAACTTAACAGCAGGACCTCATTATCATTTTTTGGATGTGTTTCCCGTCCCGGCCGCCGGCCAAATTGACAGCCTGGCTGGTGGCCTGGTGGGAGAACCAGCGGCAGGCGGCCGCAGCCGAAAGGTTGGCGTTCGGAGCTGGGAGGGGCTAAGGTTGGCAATCGTGACTTGTGGGGGGAAGAAAGGACATTGTGGCAGGGGAAAGAGAGGACTTCGCAGCCGGAGGGAAGGTTGGGGATGGGGGGGGGAGGTTGACGATCGAGAGGGGGGAGATAGAGTCTGCGAACAGGGGAGGCCGAAGGCTTCGTTTGAGGGGCCTGGTGAAGCAGCCATGCTGCTCCTGGCCCACAAGGAGTGCTGTGAAAAGGCACTCAGCTTGTGGAGCTGGCAGCTCCTGTCTTCCTTTCGCTGCTGGGTTTCCCGACCCCTGGGAAACCAGCGCAGCAGCAGTTCATTTTAATTCTGGCTCCAAATTGCACTATGGGAGCCCGATTAAAAAATGTTAATGAAGTGTCCCGCCAGATATTACGACACCTGGCACCATAAAAATGGCAGCGGGCGCATGCATGGTGGGTTGGGGTCGCATTTTGCTTATTTGACGGTTTAAATGCCCGCCCCCCCAATGACCCTCTCCCGCCTGTTGTTGGGCGGGGGGGGTTAATAGCGAGGCCATAATTTCCTAATGCCTTTCTCAGGATTCTAACTTTCATTGTGATTTCAATACTAAATGTGGCGGTGAAAATTACATGTTCACAAAACCGTATGGCTAGAAATTGGAGACGTTAGCCGTTAAGGCCCGTTTTGGGAAACAAAATGGTGGCCGCCTCACTTCCAGCGGGTCCCGCAGCAGCCGCCATTTTCGGCAGGTCGGCAGCACTGCCGTTGCCTGCGCTCGCAGAAAGTATTTTAATTAGTAGGAGCGTGACATCAATCAGCGTGCCACGCCGAATTGACACACGTTCATCCATTTTGGAACTCGCTGCTCCTCTTACCACCCTCTCCAAAGCACGCCCGTGCATGAGGCAGGAGAAAGCGGCAGTGAACTACAACCCACACTGTAAACAGCTGCTGGGATAACTGTTAACTATGGAGAGCTACGGGAGTGAAAATTGCTTCCACTGAGATGCATCAAATCTCCCACCCGATCAGTCAAACAATATAGGAGGTAGTTTTAAAATAAACTAATGTATCTCAGGAAAAAAATCAAAGTTGCATTTCCTTAAATTTTATACATTGGGGTTTTCTAGTTTAGGACCTGATAAAATGATTTTGGAAGTTTGCTTTGAAAAGGCTTGACAGCATATTCTCACCAAGAGATCTTCAAAAGTCTGCTGTTGTTAAAAATGTAATTGAACTGTCTTCTGCACCATTTACACCAGTAAACTCCTGAACAAGAGTTCATGTTCCCTTTTTTAAAATTTCCTTCCATTGATGTCTCATACAACGGTTTAAGGACATCTGTGCCACAGGCCCAGAAGTTGGACTTCAACAAAAACCTGCCAGTGTCACCGCGGCCTCGGGTCAAGGCCGCTGAAAATGGCCGCAGCGCTACCGGGCATTTTTAGCCCAGCGCCTCCTGGTGGTGTTGGTGGAGGTATCCGACCCTAAGTTACTGTCCAGGAGCGGAGTTGCAGCTTCTTACAGCCTCTGGGAGCGAGGATGTGGAGTTCGCAATGAATTGTGGGCAATTAAAAGGGCTATGAATTAAAGGGGCAATGCGTTCAGAACTAATAAAAAGTAAAAACAAGTGGAAAAATGCATTTTTCAGCCCTTACTGCCTTTCAAAAAAAATTAACGTTAAAAATAAGTCCCAAATAGGAGTCTTCAGCACTTAAAGCTGAATTCCCTTCCGAACCTCAAAAAATGGGAAAAGTGATACAGTACTAAACACAAAGGGCTCAGCAAGCCAGGGAAGGGGTACCCAGGGTCCCGCAAGCAGCACTCTAGCTTTGTGCAGGGGGTCAAATTCTCAGCCATTCGTGTTTTGTGCTGAAGCACGTTTCCTATTTTTAGGGATTGCATAAGGGTGATGAGTTGATTACTTGATGTCATATTGGATGGATAGATGTACAAAGTTGGATTGGAAAGTTTGCTTTGTGGTGGCTTTCATTTCAGCATTGTGGCCAAGAGGACGCTGTGATGGTCAGTAACAGAGGGAAGGTAAGGTGTGGGACAAATGTTGAAAGGAGAATTAGGGTCACTAGTACCGCAGGCAGATGATTCCATCCCGGATATCCTGACCAGAAAGGGGCTGTCTGGGTTGCATCCTTCCTTCTGCTTCCTCCTCCTCGGCTTCCTCCTCTTCTGTGTCTTCCTCTTCCCTCTGGGAGCGGATGCTGTAAATCTGAAATAAAAGCATAAAATGCTGGAAATACTCAGGTCAGGCGGCATCTTAACCTGAGACATGAACTCTGTTTCTCGCTCCACGGATGTTGCTTGACCTACTGAGTATTTGCAGCATTTTCTGTCTTCTCAGGGGCCTTCCTTTACCATTCGAGGCCTTGCAAGCATCCAGCAGCACTCCCTACACAATTAAAAAGCTTTACATATATTACAGCAAGCCGCTACTTCAATAAAATAAAAAAAACAGTCCAAAAGCTTAAATGCAAACTTACTTGAAAGATGTGTGTGTCCTTTTAAGAGGTGCTGACAGCGCCTCTGCCAGTCTGCTTTTACCTGGCATGCTTAGGACTCAGCGCTAGGGTCAAAGTTCACCATGGTAACGTTAAGTAGGAATGCACCACAGCGCATTTTTCTTTTCAGGGCAATACTACTTACCGGCAGCACTACCGGGACCACGAAAATGGAGGACGCCGCGGGACCTGCCACCAGCTGGCAGAAGAGCAGCGGCCGCCACTTTCTCCACATTATGCCGCACTAACGGGTGACAATAAGGTTGGGAATTTATGGTCACAGTCTTTATGTGGTGTTTCCAGGAGTCCCTCTAGATCTGAGCCTGTGCTTTATGAGCCACTCACCAGGGAGTGAATGCCCTATGTGACCTGCAGGCTAGTGCACTGTCACTGTTAGCTGCAAGACGATGCATCCCTCTCCCCGGCCCCCTCCAGCACCATGGTGGAGCACAGTCCTCCACACAGCAGCCATCTGGGTGAAAGATCTGTGGCGCTATGGCAGCCAGCGAAGGTGGGAGTACCAAGGCAGTCTGGCACCCATTTGCGGACCCCACACAAGACCCAGAGAAATGTCCGCAAAAGTAAGAGAGGAGCCGTGGACAAACAAATGCTTCGTGATGAGCCACAATGGACAATGCTCCAACCCTACAAGGGCCATCAGCAGACTCGATAGCAAAACCCAGAAGGTGTCACCAAATGTTCCGACACAGCACCTTGCCTGAGAACGCCACACCAAGCCTTCAGACGTGACCTTTGGCCACCTGCTGAGGTTAGTGCCGGAACGAGTGCGTTGTACCACAGATTCTCCGTTCCGCTGATGTAAATTATCAGGCAGCACCAAAATACCAGGTGGCCGTTAGCTTTGGCTGCTGCTGTTACCGGCAGGTGTCCGACCTACTCGAATTTCTAGGCCTACATAAACAAAACCATGATCCCATATACTGTAATATAGTTTCTGTATTACTCACATCCTTTACGCTGGTTTGTTAACTCCAGCTTGCTGTATACTTAGGGCTGGCCCATCTGGTTTGCAATAACAGCAGCACAGTTTTTCTCAGAGGCAACAGTTGATAGAAGAAATCATGAGAGCTGGATTTCAATTTTTTTTACATTGGAACCATTGGACTCATACCAACAGGTAATAAAAAAACACTCTTTTCAATTCCACAGAGACTGCAGGCAAATAGAATACCAAACCAGTTCATGGTGCTTTGCATTACCATCTTTATTCTGGCCTAATCTCCAGAGTCCAGTCAAAGCAACAATATCTTACATTTTTATAACACCTTGAACATTTTTACAATGCCTTTAACATAATGAAATGGGCCAAGATGTTTTGCGCAGGATAGCGTGATAACTGAACAGTAATGGAAGAGTGAGAAGAAATGATCGACAGCATGGTCAAAAGGATAGGTTTTTAAAAAACTGGGAGTAAAGCAGCAATGTGAAGAGGTTCAGGGAGGAGGTTCCAGAGAGTAGGGCCGAGATGGCTGAAGATGGTGCCACCAATGGAGGGGGGTGAACAGAGGGCCAAAATTGGGAGACTGAAAAGATGCGGGCTGGCACTTGAGGCTGGAGCAGGTTACTGAGGTAGGGTAAGACGAGATTAAGACTAGGATTTTAAATTGGGGGGCAGGGGTCTAAAGGTTGGCAAACACGGGGTTATGGATGAACAGTACTTGGAGTGGGATAGGGTGCAGACAGCGACATTGTGGATGAACTGGAGTTGGTGCAGGGTAGAGTTCATGAAGCTCACGAGGGGGGCACTGGAGAAATCGACTCTTGAGGTTATGATTTCAGCAGCAGTGGGGATGAAGTAAGTGCGCAATGTCGTGGAGATGGAAGTAAGCAGTCCTGGAAGTGGTTAGAATGTGGGGTCAGAAGCTTGGGCTCATGGTCACTCATCTAGTTCTGCCTGATGAGCAGCGGGAGAGGGGATGGATTCGGGATAAGGGTATGGAGTTATTGGTGCTTTAGTTACGAAGAGAGACTGGGGGTCTTTTCATCAGAGTAGAGACAGTTAAGTAAATAAGGAAAAATTATTTCCACTGCTCAGTGTAGATACGATGGGCCAAATAGCCTCCTTCTGTGCCCTAAAATTCTATAATTCCATGATTCCTTGCTGACCTACATTGGCTCCTTGATTGGGGGCGGGGGGGGGGTGGTGGTGGGTGTCCTCATAGTTTCAGGTGGAGCACCGCCATATAAATTGCAGTTACAACGTCAAACAATTGGTTCACATCGATCCATAGGACATGCAGCTAAATTGTTCCCTCTGGCTGCTTCAGAGTCTGAACAGGTTTTCTGAATTATAGCTGATTATACTCTGCAGGTGTACTCATCCTGAAACTACGAGGACCCCACATCAATACACCATAATGGCCACAGACTAAGATTTGTCAAAGGATTTATAATTCACTTACTTCCTAAAAAACATTCCTAGCAATTTTGTGGTCGTTGATTAGCTTGAAAGTGGATAAAAACTTTGCAATGAGAACTAAGACCATTTGGGTTTATAAACAATAGCAGAACAGGAATTTGGATATCTTTTTGAATTACAAGGAATGCTAGCTGTAAAGGACAGTTAAGAATAAGGAAACCCGACTTTGTTCTTGCTCCAGTGCAGAGGTTTCCAAACTTTTTTTTGCTGCGCCATCAAAAATTGATGTCCCATGTGTGCCCCCGTTTCTAAGAGACAGTATTTTTGCATAATTAATGTTAGTACAGATCTAGCTGGTAACCCAAAATACTTCAGCAGTTTTGTCACTGTAGCTGTTTTATTTCTGCTCTCTCACACTTTTAGGTTTTATTAAGTCTAATCGTATCATTAGAATTCACCGGCCAGGAAATTCTTCAGATCTGCTCCCACTTCATTAGCGTTACTTTGCCGGAAAGGCGGTGAAGTAATGCCAACGCAGTGGGAGCAGATCCGAGGAATTTCCTGATCACTATGACTATGTAAGCAACTACACTGCAAAGAAAACCGTGGGTGCAGGATGAAAGGACGAGTTAGGAACCAAGGTGCATTAGAAACAAATTTTGGCCATTCAGCCCTTCGAGCCTGCGATGCCATTCAATCATGGCTGATCTCCACTTCAACTCCATGTACCCGCCTTTGCTCCACATCTCCTGATACTCTTACCTAACAAAAATCTATCAATCTCAGTCTTGAAAGCTCCAATTGTCCGAGAACTCACCTTGTGGGGAGAGAGTTCCAGATGTCTACTACCCTTTGTGTGGAAAAAGTGTCTTTTTTCAAAGAGCCGGCACAGGTTTCTATGGTGCTATGATTTCACTCCTGAATGTCCTGGCTCTAATTTTAATATTATGTCCTCTTGTTCTTGATTCCCCCACCGGAGGAAATAGTTTCTCTGTATCTACCCTAACAAATCCTTTTAACATTTTAAACACCTCAATCAGTTCACACCTCAATCTTTTATACTCAAGGGAATACAAGCCAAGTTTATGTGAGCTGTCCTCTTAATTTATCCCTCTAAGATCTGGTATTATTCTAGTAATCTGTGTTGCACTTTCTCCAAGGCCAATATATCCTTCCTGAGGTGCGGTGAACAAAATTGAGCGCAGTACTCCAGGTGGAGACCGACCAAGGCTCTATAGAACTGAGGCATATGAAACTTGGAAAATCTGACATAACCCTAAAAAAACTGACAACTCAAAAGACAATGTACAACAGAAAAACAGCCCTGAATAAAAGCCTTTTCTTTTCGTTCATGGGATGTGGACATCGCTGGCAAGGCCAGCATTTATTGCCCATCCCTAAGTGCCCTTGAGGTGGTGAGCTGCCTTCTTGAACTGCTGCAGTCCATATGGTGAAGGTACTCCCATAGTGCTGTTAGGGTGTTCCAGGGTTTTGACCCAGCGACGATGAAGAAACGGCGATATATTTCCAAGTCAGGATGGTGTGTGGCTTGGAGGGAAACTTGGAGGTGATGGTGTTCCTATGCACCTGCTGCCCTTGTCCTTCTAGGTGGTAGAGGTCATGGGTTTGGGAAGTGCTGTCAAAGAAGCCTTGGCAAGTTGCTGCAGTGCATCTTGTAGATGGTACACACTGCAGCCATGGTGCGCCAGTTGTGGAGGGAGTGAATGTTTAAGGTGGTGGATGGGGTGCCAATCAAGTGGGCTGCTTTATCCTGGATGGTGTCGAACTTCATGAGTGTTGCTGGAGCTGCGCTCATCCAGGCAAACATAGAAGATAGGAGCAGGAGTAGGCCATTCGGCCCCTCGAGCCTGTTCCGCCATTTAGTGATATCATGGCTGATTATCCAAATTCAATACCCTGTCCCTGCTTTCTCCCCATATCCCTTGATCCCTTTAGCCTTAAGAAATATATCTAACTCCTGCTTGAATATATTTAATGAATTGGCCTCAACTGCCTTCTGTGGTAGAGAAGTCCACAGGTTCACCACTCTCTGGGTGAAGAAATGCATCCCCATCTCAGTCCTAAATGACTTACCCCGTATCCTTAGACTGTGACCCCAGGTTCTGGACTCCCCCGCCATCAGGAACATCCTTCCTGCATCTAGTCTGTCTAGTCCTGTTAGAATTTTATACGTTTCAATAAGATCCCCTCTCATTCTTCTAAACTCTTGTGAATACAAGCCCAATCGACCCAATCTCTCTTCATACGTCATTTCTGCCATCCCAGGTATCAGTCTGGTAAATCTTTGCTGCACTCCCTCCATGGCAAGAACATCCTTCCTCAGATAAGGCGACCAAAACTGCACACAATACTCAAGGTGTGATCTTACCAAGGCCCTGTACAACTGCAGCAAGACATCCTTGCTCCTGTACTCGAATCCTCTCGCTATGAAGGCCAACATACCATTTGCCTTCTTAACTGCCTGCTGCACCTGCATGCTTACCTTCAGTGACTGATGCACAAGGACACCCAGGTCTCGTTGCACTTCCACTTTTCCCAATCTATTGCCGTTCAGATAATAATCTGCCTTCCTGTTTTTGCCACCAAAGTGGATAACCTTGCATTTATCCACATTATACTGCATCTGCCATGCATCTGCCCAATCACCCAACCTGTCCAAATCATACTGGAGTTTCTCGGCATCCTCCTCACAGCACGCACGCCCACCCAGCTTTGTGTCGTCTGCAAACTTGGAGATATTACATCTAGTTCTCTCGTCTAGATCATTAATATATATTGTGAATAACTGGGGTCCTAGCACCGATCCCTGTGGTACCCCACTAGTCACTGCCTGCCACTCGGAAAAAGACCCGTTTATTCCAACTCTTTGCTTCCTGTCTGCCAGCCAGTTCTCTATCCAAGTCAGTACCTTACCCCCAATCCCATGTGCTTTAACTTTGCACGCTAATCTCTTATGCGGGACTTTATCAAAAACCTTCTGAAAGTCCAAATACACCACATCCACTGATTCTCCCTTATCTATTCTACCAGTTACATCCTCAAAAATTTCCAGCAGATTAGTCAAGCATGATTTACCTTTTGTATATCCATGTTGACTTTGTCCGATCCTGTCACTGTTTTCCAAGTGCTCTGCTATTACATCTTTTATAATGAACTCTAGCATTTTCCCCACTACCGATGTCAGGCTATAATTCCCCATTTTCTCTCTACCACCTTTTTTAAATAGTGGGGTTACATTAGCTACCCTCCAATCCATGGGAACTGTTCAGAGTCTATAGCATTTTGGAAGATGACCAACAATGCATCTACTATTTCTAGGGCCACTTCCTTAAGTACCTTAGGATGTAGAATATCAGGCCCTGGGGATTTATTGGCCTTCAATCCCGTCAATTTCCCTAACACCATTTCCCTACAAATACTGATTTCATTCAGTTCCTCCCTCTCATTAGATCCTATGTTCCCCGACATCCCTGGGAGGTTATTTGTGTCCTCCTTTGTGAAGACAGAACCAAAGTATGTATTTAATTGGTCTGCCATTTCTTTGTTCCCCATTATAAATTCCCCTGATTCTGACTGCAAGGGACCTACGCTTGACTTCACCAACCTTTTTCTCTTCACATATCTATAGAAGCTTTTACAGTCAGTTTTTATGTTCCCTGCAAGCTTACTCTCATACTCTATTTTCCCCCTTTTAATTAATCCCTTTGTTCTCCTTTGCTGAATCCTAAACTGCTCCCAATCCTCAGGTTTGCTGCTTTTTCTGGCCTATTTATATGTCCTCTCCTTGGATCTTATGCTATCCCTAATTTCCCTTGTTAGCCACGGTTGATTCACCTTTTTTGTTTTATTTTTATGCCAAACAGGGATGAACAAATTCTGTAGTTCATCCATGTGATCTTTAAATGTTTGCCATTGCCTATCCACCATCAACCCTTTAAGTAATGTTCCCCAATCCATCCTAGCCAACTCACGCCTCATACCATTTCCTTTATTTAAATTCAGGACCCTAGTCTCTTGTGGAGTGGAGAGTATTCCATCACACTCCTGACTTGTGCCTTGTAGATGGTGGAAAGGCTTTTGGTAGTCAGGAGATGAGACACTTGCTGCAGAATACCCAGCCTCTGATCTGCTCTTGTAGCCATAGTATTTATGTGGCTGGTCCAGTTAAGTTTCTGGTCAATGGTAACCCCCAGGATGTTGATGGTGGGGGATTTGGAGATGGTAATGCCGTTGAATGTCAAGGGGTAGTGGTTAAACTCTCTTTTGTTGGAGATAGTCATTACCTGGCACTTATGTGGCGCGAGTGTTACTGCCACTTATCAGCCCAAGCCTGAATGTCGTCCAGGTCTTGCTGCATACAGGCACAGACTGCTTCATTATCTGAGAAGATGCGAATGGAACTGAACACTGTGCAATCATCAGCCAACATGCCCACATCTGACCTTATGTTGGAGGGAAGGTGATTGATGAAGCAGCTGAAGATGGTTGGGCCTAGTACACTGCCCTGAGGAACTCCTGCAGCGATGTCCTGGGGCTTAGACAATTGGTCTCCAACAACCACAACCATCTTCCTTTGTGCTAGCTATGACTCCAGCCAGTGGAGAGTTTACCCCCTGATTTCCATTGACTTCAATTTTACTCGGACTCCTTGATACCACACTCGGTCAAATGCTGCCTTGAAGTCAAGGTCAGCCACTCTCACCTCACCTCTGGAATTCATCTCTTTTGTCCATGTTTGGACCAAGGCTGTAATGAGGTCTGGAGCTGAGTAGTCCTGGAGGAACCCGTACTGAGCATCGGTCAGCAGGTTATTGGTGAGTTAGTGTCGCTTGATAGCACTGTCGACAACAGATTCCATCACTTTGCTGATGATTGAGAGTAGACTGGTTGGTAATTGGCCGGATTGGATTTGTTCTGCTTTTTGTGGACAAAACATACCTGGACACTTTCCCACATTGTTGGGTAGATGCCAGTGGTATAGCTGTACTGGAACAGCTTGGCTAGAGATAGAAACATAGAAACATAGAGATAGGAACAGGAGTAGGCCATTCGGCCCTTCGAGCCTGCTCCGCCATTCAATGAGATCATGGCTGATCTTCGTCTGAGATCATAGCTGATCTTACCAGTTCAGTACCCTGTCCCCGCCTTTTCTCCGTAACCCTTAATCCCCTTAGCCTTCAGAAATATATCCAATTCTCTCTTGAAAATATTTATTGAATTAGCCTTCACAGCCCTCTGTGGCAGGGAATTCCACAGGCTCACCACTCTTTGAGTGAAGAAATTCTTCCTCATCTCTGTTTTAAATGATTTGCCCGCTATTTTTAGACTGTGGCCCCTGGTTCTGTGCTCCCCTGCCATTGGAAACATTCTCTCTGAATTCAGCCTGTCCAGGCCTGCCATAATTTTATATGTTTCGATGAGATCCCCTCTCAATCTTCTAAACTCCAGTGAGTACAAGCCCAAACTATTCAATCTCTCCTCGTAGGTCATTCCCGCCATTCCAGGTATCAGCCTGGTGAATCGCCGCTGCACTCTTTCCATGGCAAGAACATCCTTCCGCAGATGGGGCGACCAAAACTGTACACAATACTCCAGATGCGGTCTCACCAACACCTTGTACAGCTGTAGTAAGGTATCCCTATTCCTATACTCGAACCCCCTTGATATGAAGGCCAACATACCATTTGCCTTCTTAATCGCCTGTTGCACCTGCATGCTCTCCTTCAGTGACTGGTGCACAAGAACACCCAGGTCCCTCTGCACTTCCCCATCTCCCAATCTATTGCCATTTAGATAATAATCCACCCTCCTGTTTTTACCCCCAAAGTGGATAACCTCGCATTTATCCACATTATAGTGCATCTGCCACGTATCCGCCCATTCCCCCAACCTGTCCAAATCGCACTGTAGCCTCCTGACATCCTCATCAGAGCCCACCCCCCCTCCTAGTTTAGTGTCGTCAGCGAATTTGGAAATATTGCATCCAATTCCCTGATCCAGATCATTTATATATATTGTGAACAGCTGGGGTCCCAGGACAGATCCTTGCGGCACCCCGCTGGTCACTGCCTGCCACTCCGAAAACGAGCCGTTTATTCCAACTCTCTGTTTTCTATCCGCCAGCCAGTTCTCTATCCACGTTAATACTTTGCCCCCAATCCCATGAGCCTTAATTTTGCATGATAATCTTTTGTGTGGAACCTTATCGAAGGCTTTCTGGAAGTCAAGGTACACCACATCCACTGGCTCTCCCCCATCTATTTTACCAGTTACTTCCTCAAAAAATTCCAGCAGATTAGTCAAACACGATTTACCCTTTGTAAATCCATGTTGACTCTGTCCGATCCTTTCCCCATTTGTCAAGTGCTCCGCTATTTTATCCTTAATAATGGACTCTAGCATTTTGCCCACAACCGATGTAAGGCTTACTGGTCTATAATTCCCTGCTTTCTCTCTACCCCCCTTTTTAAATATTGGGGTAACATTAGCTACCCTCCAATCCACGGGTACTGTTCCCGAGTCAATGGAGTTCCGGAAGATGATCCTTAGAGCATCTGCTATCTCCAGGGCCACCTCCTTAAGTACCCTAGGATGTAGTTTATCAGGCCCCGGGGATTTGTCGGCCTTCAGTCCCCTCAACTTACCCAACACCATATTTCTGTCAGCTCCTCCCTCTCATTAGTCCCTATGTTTGCCGATATTCCTGGGAGGTTATTTGTGTCCTCCTTTGTGAATACAGAACCAAAGTATGAGTTTAATTGGTCTGCCATTTCCTTATTCTCCATTATATATTCTCCCGAATCGGACTGCAAGGGACTGACTTGGGATTTTACCAGTCTTTTCCTCCTGATATACCGATAAAAGCTTTTGCAGTCTGTCTTTATGTTTGCTGCAAGTTTACTTTCGTATTCTATTTTCCCCTTCCTGATTAATCCCTTTGTCCTCTTTTGCTGTATCCTGTACTGCCCCCAATCTTCCGGTCTGGTGCTTTTTTTTGCCAGTTGATATGCCCTTTTTTTTGATTTTATGCTGTCCCTAATTTCCCTCGTTATCCACGGTTGAGTCACCTTTTTAGGTTTATTTTTATGCCAAACCGGTATAAACATGTTCTGGAATTCTTCCATTCTATCTTTGAATGCTTGCCATTGTCTATCCACTGTCAATCCCCCCAGAAACACCACCCAATCAATCTTACCCAATTCCCGTCTCATACCCTCGTAATTCCCTTTATTTAAGTTCTGGACCTTAGTCTCTGATTCAATTTCCTCACTCTCCATCTCGACTGAGAGCTCGATCATATTATGATCGCTCTGACCCAAGGGGCCTCGTACAAGAAGATTGCTGATAAGTCCCTTCTCATTGCACAATACCCAGTCTAAAATGGCCTGATCTCGAGTCGGCTCCTCGACATATTGGTCCAGATAACCGTCCCGAAAACATTCCAGGAATTCCTCCTCCTCAGAATTTTTACTAATTTGGGTAGTCCAATCAATATGTAAATTAAAGTCACCCATGATGACAGCTGTGCTCTTATCGCACGCTTCTCTAATTTCCCTTTTTATGCCTTCCCTCACCTCCATATTACTATTTGGAGGCCTATATATCACACCCACTAACGTTTTCCTCCCCTTGCTATTTCTCATTTCTACCCATACAGATTCCGTTTCATCCGAGTTAATATCCTTCCTTTCCATTGCATTAATCCCCTCCTTTACCAGCAATGCTACCCCACCTCCCCTACCTTTTTGCCGATCCTTCCTAAATATTGTATATCCCTGGATGTTAAGTTCCCAGCCTTGCCCACCCTGCAGCCATGTTTCTGTAATCCCAATCAAATCATACTTGTTTACCTCTATTTCCACAACTAATTCATCCACCTTGTTCCTAATGCTTCTAGCATTAAGATACAAAGCCTTCAGGCTTGCTTTTTTCACACTCTCATTATGAATTAGTTTGGCCCTTTGTGTTTCTCTCCTTTGCTTATTGCTTCTCACCTTTCTACCATCTATTTCTAACTTCATATGACTTCCCTCTTTTCCACTACCTAGGTTCCCATCCCCCTGCCAAATTAGTTTAAATCCTCCCGAACCGCCCTAGAAAATATTACCCCGAGGACATCGGCTCCCTCACAGTTCAGGTGTAGACCGTCCCCTTGGTACAGGTCACTCCTCCCCAAGAACTGGTTCCAATGCCTCAAGAATTTAAATCCCTCTCCCTTGCACCACTGCTCAAGCCACGTATTTAGCTTATCTATCTTACTCTCTCTAAACTTAATCGCTCGTGGCACTGGTAGCAATCCAGAGATTACTACCTTTGAGGTCCTACTTTTCAATTTAGCTCCTAACTCCCTAAATTCAGCTTGTAGGACCTCCTCCCTCTTTTTACCTACATCGTTGGTACCTACATGTACCACGACAACTGGCTGATCCCCCTCCCCCTTCAGAATGCTCTGCACCCGCTCCGAGACATCCTTGACCCTTGCACCATCAGTTACCTTGGCCATAGGCACTATGCTGCCATACCCTATGGTACGGTTGCACATTTGTTATTTTACTGGACTAGTAATCCAGAGGCTTGGCCTAATGATCAGGAGACTCGAGTTCAAACCCCACCATGGCAGCTGGGGAATGGAAACTCTGTTAATTAAATAAAGCTGGAATTGTTTAATTCTGGGCTGGAAGGTTTTGTTTGGCAAGCAAGGGGAAGGAGTGAAGCAGCAGAGGCAGTTGAATGGATAGTCTCTAACTGGGTGATAAAGAAGTCCATGGTTTGTCTTACTTGTTGTTAAAGCTGAGGGAAGCTATTAATAAACAAGACATTAGGGGGATGATTTTCGGCAGCGCGTTCAGGCGGTAACGATTCTCTGAGGTGACCAAGGTAAGGTCTTGAGCTGAAATGCCAGTTTAGCCCATGTTTAGTGCAAGATACCATCTTGGTAAAGAAGTTGAAGCCAGTGCTAGGAACAGCCACCCGGAGGCTCGTTAAACAGCTGATTGCCACTTAAAATGCCTGCTAGCGCTCATTAATGAGGCTGAACGGCATTTTGGTGGCTAGCGCTTCAACGAACACCCACTCCCAACAGCAACCAGCTGTTTGCAAGTAAACACAGCGTGATGTCGATTTCAAGCGCTACTTAAATGGATACTCACCATTTCATGTTCACTGCTGCTGAAGCTGTGAGGAGGACCTCGGCAACTCATCAGGAGACTTTCTGGAATAAGAACAGAAAATGCTGGAAACACTCAGCAGGTCAGGCAGCATCGAGGAGAGAGAAACAGAGTCAACGTTTCGGGTCACGGACCCTTCGTCAGAACTGGAAAAGATTAGTGAAGTAACAGATTTTTAAGCAAGTGCAGGGGCAGGGACAGGGAGATGGGGAGGAAAGAACAAAGGGAGGGACTGTGATAGGATGGAAGGCAGGAGAGATCGACTGACAAAAGGGATGGTGGTGCAAGGCAAAAAGAGAAGGTAATGGGACAAGTTAAGAAACAAAAGATGACTCTCGATGAGGTGTAAATGGCGATGGCAGAATCATCAACAGCTGCCATGTGAGAAAAAAAGGGAAAAATATAGGGGCCGAGGTAATGGTCTGAAATTGTGGAGCTCTATGTTGAGTCCTGAAGGCTGTAAAGTGCCTAATCGAAAGATGAGGTGCTGTTCCTCGAGCTTACGTTGGAACAGTCTAAGAGGCCGAGGATGGAGAGATCAGAGTAGGAGCGGAGCAGAGAATTAAAGTGACGGCACAGTGGCATAGTGGTTAGCACTGTTGCCTCACAGTGCCAGGGACCCGGGTTCAAATCTGGCCTCGGGTGACTGTCTGTGTGGAGTTTGCACATTCTCCCCGTGTTTGCGTGGGTTTCCTCCGGGTGCTCCGGTTTCCTCCCACAGTCCAAAGATGTGCGGGTTAGGTTGATTGGCCATGATAAAAAAATTGGCCCTTAGTGTTAGGGGGGATTAAATACGTGGGGTTACGGGGATAGGGCTTGGGTGGGATGGCTGTCGGTGTAGGGACCGGGTGCTAGGGTTTGGATGATCAGCCATGATCTCGTTGAATGGCGGAGCAGGCTCGAAGGGCCGAATGGCCTACTCCTGCTCCTATTTTCTATGTTTCTATGGAAGCTCGGGGTCACGCTCACGGACTGAACTGAGGTTTTCCGTAAAGCAGTCACCCAATCTGCGTTTGGTCTCCCCATTGTAGAGGAGTCTGCATCGTGAGCAGCGAATACAGTATACTAAATTGTAAGAAGTACAAGTAAATCGCTGTTTCACCTCGAAGGAGTGTTTGGGGCCCTGGACAGTGGGAAGAGAGGAGGTAAAAGGGCGGGTGTTGCATTTCCTGCGCATGCACGGGAAGGTGCCGGGCGAAGTGGAAGGGGTATTGGGGGTGATAGAGGAGTGGACCAAGGTGTTGCGGAGGGAGCGATCCCTTCGGAATGCTGAAAGGGGGGGGGGGAGGGGAAGATGTGTTTGGTGGTGGGATCACGTTGGAGGTGGCGGAAATGGCGCAGGATAATCCATTGATTGTGAAGGCTGGTGGGGTGAAAGGTGAGGTCAAGGGGAACCCTATCGTGAGTCTGGGAGGGAGGGGAAGTGGTGAGAACAGAAGTGCAGGAAATGGAACGGACAAGGTTGAGGGCCATGTCAACCATGGTAGAGGGGAATCCTTGGTTGAGGAAAAAGGAAGACATATCGGAAGCACTAGTATGGAAGGTGGCATCGTCAGAACAGAGCTGGCGGAGACGGAGAAACTGGGAGAATGGAATAGAATCCTTACAGAAAGTGGGGTGGGAGGGAGTGTAGACCAGGTAGCTGTGGGAGTCAGTGGGCTTATTGTGGATGTTGGTTGATAGCCTATCCCCAGAAATAGAGACAGAGAAGTCGAGGAAGGGAAGGAAAGAGTCGGAGATGGACCATGTGAAGGTGAGGGAAGGGTGGAAATTGGAAGCAAAGTGAATGAAATTTTCTAGTTCAGGGCGAGAGCAGGAAACGGCACCAATACAGTCATCAATGTACCAGAAAAAGAGGTGAGGGAGGGGACGTGAGTAGGACTGGAACAAAGAATGTTCCACATATCCCACGAAAAGGCAGGTATAGCTAGGGCCCATGCGGGTTCCCATAGCAACACCTTTAATTTGGAGGAAGTGAGTGGAGTCATAGGAGAAGTTGTTCAATGTGAGAACAAGTTCAGCCAGGCGGAGGAGGGTAGTGGTAGATGGAGACTGGTTGGGTCTCTGTTCAAGGAAGAAGTGGAGTGCCCTCAAGCCGTCCTGGTGGGGGATGGAGGTGTAGAGGGATTGGACGTCCAAAGTGAAAAGGAGATGGTTGGGGCCAGGAAACTGGAAACTGTTAAAGTGGCGGAGGGCGTCGGAAGAGTCGTGAATATAGGTGGGAAGAGACTGGACAAGGGGAGAAAAAATAGAGTCGAGATAGGAAGAAATCAGTTCCGTGGGGCAAGAACAGGCTGAAACGACGGGTCTACCAGGGCAGTCCTGTTTGTGGATCTTGGAAAGGAGGTAGAAGTGGGCTATGCGGGGTTGGGGGACTATGAGGTTAGGGTTAGGGTTAGGGTAAGGAGGGAAGATCTTCAGAGGAGATGAGGTCAGTGACAGTCTTGGAAATGATTGCTTGATGTTTGGTAGTGGGGTCATGGTCCAGGGGGAGGTAGGAGGAGGTGTCGGAGAGTTGCCGTTCAGCCTCCGCTAGGTAGAGGTCGGTTCACCAAACAACAACAGCACCACCCATGTCAGCAGGTTTAATGACAATGTTAGGGTTGGATCAGAGAGAACGAAGTGCTGCAAGTTCAGAGGGAGGTAGGTTGGAATGAGTGAGGGGAGCAGAGAAATTGAGACCTCATCTAGAGTCATCTTTTGTTTCTTAACTTGTTCCATTACCATCTCTTTTTGCCTTGCACCATCATCCCTTTTGTAAGTCAATCTCTCCTGCCTTCCAGCCTATCACAGTCCCTCCCTTTCTTCTTTCCTCCCCTCCTCCCTTCCTCCCCTCCTCCCTGTCCCCGCCCCTGCACTTGTTTAAAAATCTGTTACTTCTCTAAACTTTTCCAGTTCTAATGAAGGGTCCTCGACCCGAAACGTTAACTCTGTTTGTCTCTTCTCGATGCTGCCTGACCTGCTGAGTGTTTCCAGCATTTTCTGTTCTTATTTCAGATTTCCAGCATCCGCAATATTTTGCTATTGTATTTGGGAGACGTTCTGGGACACTTTGTCAAGACTTCACCAACACTCAAGCAACATTTATTCCGGAAATTCTCTGAGGAATTCACCTAAAAAGAGCAAGTGCTGGGCTACTCTCCCTTATTGGATACCTGATAGGAGTCACAAGGAGAAAGGAAGTGCTTGGTCATTGGCATCCTGGTAAGGGTCCCTCTTGGTCTGAATGAGGAATGGGATCAGGACATGAGGCCAGGCAGAGCAGCACCAGCTGCTGCAGGAGAGAGGAACAGGAGGGCAAAGGTGGTGTCCTTTCCTCCTGCGGGTACAGGACATCCCTCTTTCTCTGGACCTCCTCTACCAGGACCTCCAGTGCTGCGACCGAGAACCTTTGCCCCTCTCCCTCGGTCCTTGCGCCATCCTGCAACGTACTGGTGCACCAGCCAGAGCACTCCACACCTTCGGTAGAAGTGGGTGCGAGGAGCCCACATACACTGCTCCACAAAAATTGCATCTAATCAGCTCGAGTGCTAAACCTGCAGATTTCTGGATTAGCATCTCCAGGCAAATTCAAATTATGGTAATCAGCAATTAGGACCAAAATCAGGTGCTAAATCCAGACTTTCAAACAGGCGTGTCTTATTAGTACAGCACCCATTTAGCGCCAGTTTTCACCCTTTGGCCAAAATAATCCCCAAAGTAGTTGCGCCTCAATGAAGTGGTATTAAGAAGAGGGCCTAGAAATGTTTTAGCTCCCGAAAACGGGCACGGGGATCGCTAACCGTAGAGTGGTTGCTGATCCCTTTAAATATCGCTGGTGGGGGGGGGGGTCCGTGTTGCTGCTGAACGCATGTTCAGCTGTGCGAGGTTAAGACAGGGCGTTAGCTCCAGCGCTGAGGACGAAAAATCCTCAAGTGTTGCACGCTGATTGACGTCACAATCTGCCTAGTCTACATACTTCTGGCGCACGCTCCTAACGCCAGCCCTACTGCCCTCACCAAGATGGCGTCTGGTGCGGCACGCACTAGAAGTGTCCAGAAATGTGCCCGGCGCAGACGCCATTTTCATCACAAAATGAAAAATCGGGCGCTACAGAGCCGAATTTCTAGCCCGAGATCTTCTCTGAGTCGCTCAGTTCTTACTTTATGCATTAATCAAATACTAGTTTGCATTTCTCTGTCTCTCCTATTCTTGGGAGCATTCATCTTTACTTAGCTTTTCCACCCCAACCACCTACAGTAAATACTGACAACGTTTTTTTAATTAATTGATTATAACACACCGTCTGACGTAGGGGTCATTGCATAAAGTGAGGGAGAAAGTTTACTGATGGCCCTGACTTCCTAATTTCAAAGTGGGTAGAGATCAGCAGAGTTTGTCATTGAGTCAGTTCAGAGTATAGGGAAAGTGTTTTTCCCCAATAAGCACCTCCCCGATACTCGATACTACCAGCAGTCTGCATTCGCTTGCACTGTCTCTTCCAACTCCAAGGCTTTTGCATTCCAAATTAGTGAAAAATTCATGACAAAGGAAGAGGCTGAACCTCAACTGTGAAACAGATCTGTATTTCAATTTTGTAGTCATGGAAAGGTAAATCGGGTGGGGTGTGAAATGTGTCACCCACAAGGCATTATAGGGTGACTTCAGTAATGAGATGTTTTGTCAGGCCCTGTATGAAGAGGGCTGGAAAAGCTGACTCTGCGAAAGGCTGACAGTTAGCAACAATACCATCTGTTTGTTAACATCCGCTCTTAGATCACTGTCGTGTGGGATATAATTTCCTTTCTACATCCTTTCCCCCACCCCCCCATCTAGTTTTCAATAGCTGCTTCAATGTCCCTCATGTCTCATAGCTCTCACTCTGTTCTGCTGTACCCTATCCCTCCTATACCAGCTCTTTCTGTCCCACACAGCAGTTTCAGTTACTTTTGAAATCTCATTATTACTTTTGCACCATTTTAAAAATTCTACTTTCCTGGTAAGCTCATCTCCCTTACTAAGCACAAGGCGTATGATTGATAACGATACACTGTGTCCCCTATCCTCAAGTTTTGAATCAATCCTCACATGTGTGTCTTTGAGACCTACCATAGTATAGTGTAAAAGTAAATGATTTGGCAGCTTCGCAGACTAAAAGCATGTTCATTGAAAGAGGGAAAAAAAATTAATTCACCTAACGTTTAATTTCAACTGGTCAGGAGTGATACAAGCTCTTAAGTGAGTAGCAATAATAACTGTCATTAGAATTTGTAAATGGCTCCAGACTCTGAGAATGCTCAGTAACTTATTGTAGATAAACTGTGATCCAGCAGCTCCCAGTTTTCATTCAGCCTCAGCTTTAAAAATGATTTATTTGCAGGTTTAACTTCCAAGAGATCTGACTTAATGGTTCCTTTGTACGAAAGTCGGTGTATTCAGAAAGTGAATGCAGTTACATTTAAGATAATAAGAGAGAGTGAGTCAGAAGCAACGATTGAGCAAATTGGATTAGTTGCCTTACATTCATTGCCAGCTATTGGTTATTCCTGGTAATGTATAATTCAAGTATAACTGTTCTGATAATCTTATGGCTGCTTTCACCTTTTCTTTGAGTTATGTGGCAGGTGTGTGATAAGCATGGCAGACATGACATAACATGCAAAAAGATAATAAAGTTCATACCTAAACTTTGCACGATGAGTAGCGTTGTGTTGTGAGATTTTTACTTACGCAGAATACCTTTGATGTAATAGAAAATAAACTTTTTGGAGGTGTAATTTAGATTTACATGGCTTTGAGAAAACCACACCACTAAAGCAGAGTTAAAGCAAGGTTTAAAATGGAAAAAAATAGCAAGCACTGTTAGTGAAGAAATGCTTTTACATGAGAAGACAAATTGCTTACCCTTTTTCTTGGTCTACCTCTGGGTTTTTTTGCTCCTGAGGTTTCAGCTTTCTGGAATTCCATGGAAAACATAGTTAGCATGCAAACCAATGAGGGTGTGACTCTGGTTTACCAATCTTCATTTTTCACAGTTATTATAAAAATAACTTGCACTTATACAACAGCTTAAATGTAGCAAAAAAAACACCTAGATGCTTCAGAAACCATCCAGCAACTGGGAGAAGGTTAGGGAAGGTGACCAAAGATGGAAATAGAAACATAGAAACATAGAAAAATAGGAGCAGCAGTAGGCCATTCGGCCCTTCGAGCCTGCTCCGCCATTCAATATGATCATGGCTGATCCTCTATCTCAATACCATATTCCCGCTCTCTCCCCATACCCCTTGATGCCTTTTGTGTCTAGAAATCTATCTATCTCCTTCTTAAATATATTCAGTGACTTGGCCTCCACAGCCTTCTGTGGTAGAGAATTCCACAGGTTCACCACCCTCTGAGTGAAGAAATTTCTCCTCATCTCAGTCCTAAATGTCCTACCCCGTATCCTGAGACTGTGACCCCTCGTTCTAGACCCCCCAGCCAGGGGAAACATCCTCCCTGCATCCAGTCTGTCTAGCCCTGTCAGAATTTTATACGTTTCAATGAGATCCCCTCTCATTCTTCTAAACTCTAATGAATACAGGCCTTGTCGACCCAATCTCTCCTCATACGACAGTCCTGCCATCCCAAGAATCAGTCTGGTGAACCTTCGCTGCACTCCCTCTATGGCAAGTATATCCTTTCTTATGGTAAGGAGACCAAAACTGCACACAGTACTCCAGGTGTGGTCTCACCAAGGCCCTGTATAACTGTAGTAAGACATCCTTGCTCCTGTACTCAAATCTGTGGAGGCTTTTGAAAATAAGAGACACAGCACGGAGAACGGATTTAAGAACAGAATTCCAATGCCGGGCCCATGGTTGAAGACTTGATCACCAGTGCAGGATAGTAGCAGGAGAAGTAGATGGATATAGTCCAGACTCAGAAGAATGGAGGATGCAAGCTGGGAAATAGGGTTGTAGGAGGATGTAGAGTGCAGTCAGACCATGGGGAAATTTGTAATGAGGATGAGGATGAGGATTTTTAAATGAATACATTTGGAATGGGAGGCAGTAGAGGTTGCTGAGTGCACAGCTGATATATTAGTGTGATTTCATATTGGCTAGGTTGCAAATAGTGACGTTTTGGATAAATTGGAGTTTACATAGGGTGAGGCTTCTGAAGTTGGCTAGGAGTATATCAGAAAAGTCAAACCTTGAGTGACAAAGGGATGGGTGAGAATTTCAGTGCCAATGTGGACAAAGTAGGGACTGAGGAGGTAATGTTTCAGAGATGGAAATAGGTGGTCTTGGAGATGGAATGGATGTGGGCTTTGAAACTCAGCACCGTAGTTGCGCACTATCAAATTCAGATTGAGTAAGCAACTGAATAGAGCAATGGAATTGGGAGCTGGGTGCCGTGGACAGAGAAAAGGCTGGGACCTCGAGCCATACCAGAGCCTGTGGGCATGAGTGGAAAATCCATCATCAGAGCTGTGCTGGGCACACTGGGATGGGTAGCAATGAAATTTTAAAAAGGCATTTTCTTGAAGTTGCACCACAGAGGCGAGGAAACAAAACAGGATGGAGTGACCAACCATATCAAAAACTGTGGAAAGGTTGAGAACAAAGAGGAGGGATAAGACTTCACAATCACAGTCATAAAGGATCTTTGCCTGGGGTGGTTTCAGTGCTGGGACTGGACTAAAGCCAGACTGAAGGGATTCGAAAGGGGAGTAATGGGAGAGATGTTAGGCTAAAACAGTGAAAACATCCTGGAATGGAATACAAAGAGAAGGACATTGTGTTCAAGTTGGAATTAGCCTAAACGGCCAAAATATTCTAAAATTTATAGTGTCTCATAAGTCAGTAAATTGTGCAATTGAGACCGTTAGCAAATATTTAACAATTTGTGTCTGTGTTATTATTAGAATGTGTAGCCTTAAAATCATCAGTGCCGCTTGCCTCTACAAGACAAATAAAGTAGTAAGCCGATTTTGTACATCTATCTTTGGTCCAAGCAAAGTATTGGAAATAGAGTCAGGCTGCAGACATACAGAAATCTATAGCTCTAGTTCTTTGATGATGCAAAGGGACCTCTCGTCAGCCCCCCAAAAAAGGGTGGGGGGAGTTTTGTAACATTCTGCTCATCATTCTACTACTACAGAAATCTAGTTCTTTTAAAAATTCTGCAAGGATTCCCTAATGATTCAGTTGGGAAGTCCAGTGTAGAATTGAGCCACACAGAGCAGGAAGCACCCAGGATCAATCACTGGGTGTGTAGAATTATCTAACCTTTGCCAGGGCAGTGGTTGGGCACCACGACGGGTGTCAGTACCTTTTTATTGGGCAGAGCGAGAGAGAAATCAGCCAGCTTCCCACTCCCGATTGCTAACCGGCGACTCCTGTTGAAACGTGTGCGCAGACACGCACTTATATACATACCTTAAGGTGAGATTGGGCTCGGCCATGGATTCTCCCATGACTGAATAGCCTGCTCACACCTAAAGGGTTATTTTGCAAGTTTGTGCTCCCAGCGTGGAGCCTTGTTCACTGGGAACACATACTGGAAATACAGGCACACGCTGCACAGATTTTTACAACCCTTTAAAGTAAAATCTGCAAAAGCCTCACTTTAGAAAGAAGTCTGAAAAGACACTTCTGGGTTGAACTGATTGAGGTGTGTGAAGTGAAAGATCAAAATCACTTTTTATTGCAAACAATCCTTAGTAGCTATTTAAAAATAGACTTAAACGTTGCTGCAAATTTTATAAATGCTACATCCACCAATATAATAACAGTAAGGCCAGTTTGTTTTTAAACCACCTTTTGCTGTGGTTTGTGGATCTGAAACAATGTAGTGCACTAGACCAAAAAGACATGGCAGCTTGGAGTGATTTACTTTAGCTGATAGAGTTATCTCTTTCATTCCTTTATATGCAGTCTACTCTTCTTAATTCAAGGTCTCTTAATTCAAATTATCTATTAATTAGTTATTTTTTCCAAATACAAAATGCCTCCTGTGCTATTTTATTTACATGGTTTAATTCAAATTACTGGATAATTCAAATTTAAAAAAAAACAGCTTTGAATTAACAAGAGTAGAATGAAACCTGAATGTACATTTGAACAACGTGCACTAAACACCTACTACCTATTACAAAAGGAAAATACTGCGGATGCTGGAAATCTGAAATAAAAACAGAAAATGTTGTAAATACTCAGCAGGTCAGGCAGCATCTGTGGAGAGAGAAATAGAGGTAACATTTCAGGTCGATGGCCTTTTGTCAGAACTGGAAAAGGTTAGAAATGTAACAGGTTTTAAGTTATAGACAGAACATTGAGTTCAACAATTTCAGATCATAACGTCTGCCCCCATTTTTTTGGATGGCAGCTGTTGCTGATGATTCTGATATTCCCATTTACACCTCCTCTAGACCCATTTTTTGTTTCTTTACTTGTCCCATTACCATCTCCTTTCACCTTGCACCCTTTTGTCATTTAATCTCTCCTCCTTCCACCCCATCACAGACCTTCACTTTTGTTCTTTCCTCCCCCCTGCCTCTGTACTTGCTTAAAACCTAACCTTTTCCAGTTCTGACGAAAGGCCATTGACCTGAAGCATTAACTCTGTTTCTCCCTCCACAGATGCTGCCTGACCTGCTGAGTATTTCTGTTCAAACCAAAAATGTAGCACAATTACATTTCACAACTGTGCAACATTCTGTAAATTATATGATGCAACTTGGTAGAGATCGTCAACAATTAACAGACAAAAGTAACACTCTGAACTTTGAGTTAATCTGATTGAAACTATGCTGCAGCAGGCTCGTGAAAGGTCAAAAAGAATGACAGGTTTACAGTCAGAGACTGCTGTAATAGATCAAATGTGTCCTCGAGGCTAATCTAGTTCTTCACAACATAAAAGAATTTCTAAATACAAAATATAATTTTCAGATTGTCATATCTTGAACAATTTTGTTTCTACTTTTTGCTACTCTCGCCAGAATTATTTAAATTTGTATATTTATAGCAAAACATCATTTTCATTTTACTCAGTGATAAATACCAAGTCGCTCAGTAGGGCCAGTATGGTTCAAGTCTGTGATGATGCTGACCAACCATGACAAAAATCCAGGAACAGAAATTCTGGCGCGTATAACTGACCACAATAACCCCATGAAGAACCACAGAATGTACTTCCATTCCCTAGATTTGATGAACCCAGGCACGTAAAGAGGCAAACTTTAAGTCTTAAGAGGACTGCAGAAGTCTAATTTACAATAATGAAAATGTACTTTAAAATGCATGTATGTTTAACTGGTGATACACAACCACATAGGTATTCTCAAGTGGAAATCTTCACAAGATTTTACAGATGCAGTTGTGAAAATTCTAGGTTAGGGATAGAAAGAAATATTTATAATAAAATTAAAAAATGCAAATGAACATCGCATTATGATGCAATTATAATTCAACCAAAATCAGTCAAATATTATTTATAACAATTCAACACTTTCTACCATTCACTAAAATTTATGACCTACAAGCCTGAAATTCTGCGCCCTTCTTGTAAATGACTTCAATGATTGGCCTTGTTGAATCAGTGAAACTGTTAAATGTTTTTTGCAACAAGAAAGAAATATGCATACAACACATCTGAGCAATGTTTTTTGTTAAAATTAGCTAAGTTGGGCTATAACAATGCCAAAGTCATTATCCAGTATGATTTGTACATTCATACCTCCATCTCCATTGGAAGACTGGAAGCACATTAAAAACCATCTGATCCATCGGGTCTAAGTAATCCAAGAGAGACAGTATCATCTCAGCAGGCTTTAGGCAATTATTCATGAAAGGATGCAAAGACCTCATCTCTTTAGCAGATTTCTTTTAGCCAAGTGAAAGCCAGGGCATTAGTGGTCAACCAGCCATACTTGATTTGGCATGAGCCAGTTAGGAAATGTCATGTCACCTGAATATAACGGTTCAAAAGGACAGTAGGTGTTTATTACATATTAAGTTCAAATTCCGTCAGGAATTGGAATGAAATCATTAGGCCCTTTACAAATTGGATACATAATATGCTTCTCCAAACTGCAACATGCCCTCTGATTGAAACGGATTTCAACCCAAGTTAAGAAAAATGTTAACATACTTGAGAATTACCAAGAACTCACAAGGTAGAGTCCAGTCTATCTGTAAACTAAATAACTGAAATATCTTTCACTTAAAACTAGAAGCTGAATTCATAGAACAGTTCTTAGTCATCAATGAGGTTTCCACTACACCGGATAATTGGCTTTAGCTAGTAATTGTTACATTTCAATGGCCAGAATATTGAATCCAGAGGGAAAAAATAACAATCTGATTGGAGCAATAAATTTCTCCTGAGGGGAAGGGAGATTGCTTTGGCTCTGCTTAATGTAAGGAGTTATCATGATCAAGTTTATACCTTCCATCTTTCCATGTGGATAACTCTGGAAATCAATGGAAATGAAGAGAACTTACACAACAACTACTACTATCAAGCAACATTAGAGCTGACTCGTCCCTAAAGCTGGATTTATTTTTACAAGTTGCAGACAGATCCATTTCTTCAAGACCAGCTCCAGTCCATTTGTGTAGGTGTACCTGGAAGCAGTTTGTGCAGTTGACTAATTTATTGCCCACACTGGCCAGATGTTGAACTGTAAGGTTGACTGACCAATTCTGATACCACTGGGCAATGTGGAACATTCGTAAAGGTATCACTAGCAAGACTTTCCTTATTTGTAAAAATCAAGTGTTGGCATTTGAATAACAACACTGTCTATCGAAAGTCCAACAATGCCAACTCTGTCACTAAAACAGTTCAGGCCTGTGTGTGCCATTTGAGCTCTCTTGGAATACAAAGGCCGTTGGTCCAACATGCCTTGTATGTGTAACCTGCCACCCTGTCAGAAACACATTTGTTGTCAATGTCAAAGGTGGTGGCAGAGTTGCATTCACGACTTTATTGTGGATAATTGCATTGACATCGTAGCTTTGACTGAAACTTGGCTCACATGTGACCACAGCTTGCTCCTTACCAAAGCTCCCCCATCGCACCCCACTATACTTTCCACCACCTGACCTGCAATGTTCCGTAATTTCTTTTTCGTGTGTGGTCCCTTTAACTGGCTGCACAGCCAGTTTTCCCGCATGTGTGGTTATTTCCATTGAAAAGCCGGTGAGCGGCTTGCGCGAACCACCAGACCCGGCCGCGCAGCTTAGCGGGAACGTTGCTGCCCTGCCTAAACCACTGCGGTGGTGACATGGCTCTCATCACCAAGTCATACCTTAGTCTCTCCCCCTTCTCCTCCTTCATGCACCTCACCTCATTCCACCTCTCTCGCCTTTCCTATAAAATCCTCATTGGTTACCACGTTTGAATCTCTCAAATTAGGTTTCCACCCTTCCGCAGCACGGAAACAACCTCACAATGTAACATTCTCTTTGACTGTGATCATGCTGCATTATCTCTCCTTGTTCTCTCTGCACCCTTTGACATAGTCAATGACACCATCTTTCTCTGCCCTACACGCCAAGACTGCCGTCGCTTGGGGACGTTTCTCTATGTTGAATGCGCTATACAAATATAAAAGTTGTTGTTGTTAGTTCCACTCTTACCTTCCGATCATAGCCAGAGCATAACCAGCAATGGCTTCCCTCCCATCCCTGCACCATTATCTCTGGAGTCTCTTATCCTCCTCTTCATCATCTACATCCACAGACATTGGATCAGCTTTCACATGTACACTGAGGACATTCAGCTCTACTTCTCTATTATCCTTTTGAACCACTCCACTGCTCTGTTTTGTCATACTCTTTGTCTGATATCCAGTCTTGGATGAGCTGTAATTTTCTCCAGCTAAACATTGGGAAGACCAAAGCCATCGGCCTAGAAATTCGGTATAGCCGTGTTTGGGGCGCTAGTCTTGGCGATGCGCAAAGTTTAGCGCCAGGCACAATTTAGCGCGATATTGGGTTGCAGCACCCCTAAAGGTGATTGCGGCACTAAATCAGGCGCTGTACGCTACTCTTAAGGCGCTAACCTGGCGGCGCAACCCAATTTCGCGGCGGCGGGGCGCAGCCAGGGTGCTGTCAATAATCACTTTCCCTGAGACACACTGGTGCCGGCCAGCTCTTAAAGGGGCAGGTCAATTGGCATCACCAGACACACTCACTACCTTGTAGGCCTTCAAAGCGGTGGGAGCCTACCTGTGGCGCACCAGCCTAGCAAGACATGGAAAGGGTGAGGCAGAGGGCGGAACGCCTCACTGATGGGGCATTGGATGCTTTGGTTGGCGCAGTGGAATCAAGGCCAAGGAAGATGGTCGGAATGTGATTTATGTTTTGGACAGTCTCCCGGGTGTGAGAGGCAGTTATGTGTCAGTGTATTAGTATTGCTTTCTGTTGCCATAGCTTTCTCATGTTTGAAGGAACCACATTTTGTGTAATGAAACACTTACAATGGCCATGCCTGCTATTTACATGCATCTTGCCCTTCACAGGCTTGGGGGTATCAGACCGGTTCCATTCCTGGTCTTGGAATGGCAGCAAGCATTCCGTGAGAGGGGCCTAGAAGCTACTTCTGATCAGCCTCTGACACACAGCCTGAGAAGAGCCACTCGCGTAGAAGTTCAGGCCAGCAGGCATCTTCTCAGCCACCGACAGAGATGTCCTGCACCTTATCTGAGGCTGCAGATCTGGCTGAAGCAGCTGGCACAGCTCAGTCACCACCTCCTTTCTAAATCGCAGCCTTCTGACACACTGCTCCTCCGGCATGTTCATGTAGGAAAACTGCTGTCGGAAAACCCTGCAAGCATAAGGTCTGCTGTGGCGACGTCTGCTGGCCCTCCTCCATCTGGCCATGCCCGCCCCCCTCTCCCAGCGTCTCAGTGCCCTTTCCAGATGATTCAGCAGCAGGACGTTCCCCTCCAATGCAGCCCCCATAATAAGTGCCCACAGGAAGGTTCCCCGTTGTCAAGGCTCACCAACAGCAAGGTGATGGTCAGAAGGCTGAAGATCGTCTGCCTGCGCTGGCTCGGTGGTCAAATGGCTCTCAGTGTGCAGCTCAGCAACTCTTTGTAGCTCTCGAGGAAGTTGTACTCCAAAAATGGCTGCCGCTTTTAAACCAACCAGTCCCCTTTAAATAACGCTCCTCCAGCCCGAGAGCGACTTGGTAAGGTCCAGGTAAGCTATCACTATTAGCGCCAGGCGCTACGGAGGGGGGCACCACTGAATTTCCGGTCCGGGGCGCCCAAAAGGCGTTGCACACTCAAATGACGTCATAATCAGCCTGCGCCCATGAGCGGGCGCTAAGATTTAGCGTCGGCGCTAAATGCATGCTCAATATGGGGCGAGGCGCTAGGCGCCCTGCGCCCGCCTGGAAATTGGCTAGCGCCCCACTTCTCGGCCTCTTTAGGCGTTAATCGGTGGCGCCAACAACCGAATTTCTCCCCCATCATCTTTGAACGCCACCACAAACTCCGTACCATCTTCACCGAATGTATCCCGACACTGTATCAGTGCAAATAGTTGCCGAAGCAAAAAAGATCTTCACTTTTCACTAATGCAAAATCAATGAATACAAATCGGACTTGCTTAACATGTCTTACCTGAATGTCTCAATAAATGCTGTAATTGAGCTCCTGATAGCCTAATCAGTGAAGGCATTGCCCTGATGCAATACTAAAACATATAGACCAGAATGTCCCACATTCAAATCTCAGGCCGGAATTTTGTGGGGGGGTCAGCGGGCGCGATCAGTGGCAGGTTGGGTGAGAAAGTGCCTTTCCCAATGTCGGGTCTGTCAGTGCTGAGCAGATCCGACATGCAGCGACGGGGGACCCAATTCAGGACATTAGTGGCTTGTTTAGAGCCACTTAAGAATGATTTTCAGCTTACCTTATGCATTAGACAGCTCGCTCATGGGGTCCATGCTGGTTGTGGATCATGACTGTTAAGCTGAGGCGGGAGTTCAGTGGCCATTGAATCAGCTGTTGAGTTGACAGCTTCAAATGTAAAGTAAAAGCTCCCACCTTACAGAAATATCTTCACTCAGCCACAAGCTCTTCTTCACTGCATTTCCACAACAGAGTCACCATGCTGCAAGTCTTTACACAAGTCTCCATCCAGACTGACCTCATTACCTCTCTCGCCATTGACAGATCGCTTCGGTCATCTAGTCCATCAGCATCGGTGCCATTTATACTCTCTCACCTTGGTCCTCAGAATCCCACCACGATCAGCCCCAACACCAGCAGCACTGGGCACACCAGCAGCACCAACAACAACACCAACCTTCTCCGCAATCACCTGATGTTGCACAGGACAGAGGGCATCAGCACCCAACCACATTGCTGCCAGGAGGCAAGGGATGGCCTCACCAAGGCCAGACTTACTTCACTTGATGCTGTACACCTTGGCTGCCACATGATGCGCCAGGTTGGCACCACCCCACACCAGCACCATAAAGCATCCCTACAATGCCCAAGCCATCATTTCACACTCATCAACATTGCGGGTGGGGGGGGGGGGGGGGGGAGGGGGTGGGTAAGGTTATGTCTCACCATTCACTGAAACTCGCTAAGCCACTTCCAAAGGTGCACACAAATCTGTCCAAGAATGCAAAGTGTTGCAAATAAGGGTTTCAATGTTTGACACCACATTGTCAAGTGGCTACCCTTGTGTGTTGTTAGTTGGTATGATTGCACTAGGATGAGGGTGAGTATGAGGGGTGGCTAGTGAGATGGGGATGTGATAATATAGATAGAGGGATGGGTGGAGGTGCAAGGTAAGTTGGTGTGTGTAATTGTGCAGGAGTAGGGTAGGGAATGCAGAGTGATGGGGATGTGATGAGAGGCACAGCAGGATGAGGTTCAGTGTGGCTTTGTACTAACATTTTGTGATCTACTAAGATAATTAAAATGTTTGCGGCACCGCACCCAGGTCCTCCAGACCACATCCCTGCTTGTGCCCTCCTCTGCAATGTGCAATCAGGCTGTGTTGATCTCCCGGGGAGGTCTCTTCCGCCCATGGGAAGGGAAGAGGACCTCCCTTTGTGCTCTGATGGGAGAACCTGGGTGCAGCTCTGTGCCTTTATGCAGAGCTTGTCAGTGTTTGCAGCACCTCAATGCTGTAGAACACTGACAGCACAAATGCCACCGACATCGCCTGCCACTGACCCGCTGAGGTTAGTAAAATCCCGGCCTCAGTCTATGCTGAGTTAGCTAACCTCAACTGGGCAGCAACTGGAGTGCTATTATTGACTTTAATACCCTTAGGCTGGGCAAAAGAAAAATAATCAGCAAGGTTTCCCACTTCTGGTTGCTATCAATTGACTTCTGTTGGAAAATGTCTGTTTGCGGATGTCGGGTTAGGCTCAGTTTTGATGCTCTTCACAGTCAAATTGCCTGCCAACACTCACTGTCTAGGCTGTTGTGTAGGGCAAGGTACTGGCAGACTGCTGGTGCCTGTGAAACCAATATTCCTTGGAGTTTGAATCCAGTCCAGACTAATGGGATAAAAGTCTCCTCTTTCTGCCATCTACAAGGATCCCAAAACTAACAGTTTAGATAAGCCAACCCTGTTCCTACTGAAAAAAGGCAAATGCCTAGTGTGAGAAATAAAAATATTCACAAAGGGTTAGTCTTCTGAGGTTGAGATTCAGACTATTGGGGAGGCTTTGCTCAGCGCCAATTCTGTGGCACATCTGATTGGGCAAGTGCTTCAACAACTTTTGCACTGATAAAGCATTTCATACTAACGTGCTCACATACAGCAGAATGCACGATTACCAGGCAGCCATACACGACACAGTGCATCAGTGCAGAGACAAGAGTGAAATAGTTACTGCGCTTTACACATACATATAGGCAGTGTTTTTACTGGACATAATGTAAGTTTACTAAATGCTATTTCTTCAGAATTAATGTAATCTGTTGTGTCTCAACATGTAGAATAGCAAAGCACATAATCAAAAGAAAAACAGAATTAACCTGATTGCTGGCTAAAGTTAAAACATAAATAAACATGGATTACAACGGAGTCTGCATAGTATAAGGCCTTTAAATGAAATAAAGCAGACAAAAATAAATTGAACCAGGACAAATAAAATCAAACTTATGAAAAAAGACGGAAGATAAAAACAAAGCAAATTTAGAAAATAAAAGATGAAAAGTCAGTAAATTTTACAGGACAGAAGGAGCCCATTTGGCCCACTCTGCCCCATCTAGCTCTTTGAAAAGAGCGTTTCACTTAATCCTATTCCCCTGCTTGGTACCCATACCTTTTAAATTTATAAAATGTGTGTGAACTGATATGAGCTCAGTGTCGGACTAAATGAAAATCTGACCCAAGGCCAGTTTGATCATTCCTACTTCAAACCAATTTAATGAACAAAGTTTTGTAATGTAGTCATTGTATTTGTCCTAAAAGGTCAAGATTTTCTTTATTTCTATTTGTGTGTGGTACAAAAGTCAACATAAAATTGGTTAACAATATTTGCCTCATTGAAAACCACAGGCATGAAAACCCACCCACAAGGCAGCTTTTTGTGGGTTATCAGTGTGGGTCACCAGTGGGATTAAGATAACAAAACAGTCATTACAACGATATATCCTGTGTGAAAAAAATAAATCATCAGACATCTTGACCACAAAATTTATCTTACAAGGGATGTGGCCTCTAAAAAGTTAATTACTTTGATATAATCCAGTCTATCGTCTTTGAAGTTCATCTCTGGCCTTATTGAGTTATTAGCCATTACCCTATTTAATTATATTCTTATTATTAAAGCCATTTAAAATTCAATGAGCAACATTTATGTTTACTGGTACCCTTCTTAATTTTCAGAAAGCTTCAAAAGATGATCATTTAATCTTTGATGTAGCCCAGTTTCCAACATACACAGTTCAACATATCTAAATGTTGCTCACCCATCAAATCGGTGTCAGATAATACTGCCTCCCTGCAATTTCCTTTCATAAATTACCAATTCCAGTCTAGTAAATAGGCCTCCACGCTGCTCAAAAATAGTTTCCATGGCAGCATCGTTAGTAGCATAATCCTCACATTTCTCAGTTAATTCGTTCAAAATGTCTAGACCATTTTAAGGGTCACATTCACTCAATGATGAGTTGTTTCCTTAACAGCTTGCAACAGACTGACAGCTCCATGTAGAGTGAAAGGGTTTGTCCATATGGAGCCTGGAAGAATCAAATGCTCGATACAGTCCATGCCTATTCAGTGTATACAATCAGTAATATTCCGAATTAGAAAATAGTCACAGCAGAAATAAACCTCCAAACTTGATGCAATTCTGCTGACTATGAACAAACAGCAAGCTCTGTTGATCACCACTGAAGAGTAGGTAATCAATAACAAGAGCATGCTACATATTAAAATACATAGAAGTATTTCATCCTTTACATTTAAATATCATGTCAATGAAAAGCACACATCAAGAGAAATAAGACTGCAGACAGTATTGTAGAAAGCCTTCAGAACTTGGAGCTGATTTTAAAAATGTTCACTGTGTTTTAAATGGCATTTATAATTGTCATTCTTAACAGATTCTGTTTCTGTACTGAGCATGTGCTGCAAAGGTAATTAGTGAGACAGTAAGAAATGCTCTGGTGTGAGGTGATTAATACTACTTCCTCCTGCTAGACTGATTCAGAACATGCTGGGAGATCCCAAATTGGAATTTAAAAGCAAATTACTGTCATATATGGATTAGACAGCCCAAGGGAAAAAGAGGAATTATATATAGATTACTAGCTGGACCGAGGGTTTTTTGAGGGCATGTTGTTATGAAAAAAGTAGAAATAATTTTTATATATATATATAAATGAGTTTGTCTGTCTGTCTGTATGGGAAGGAGAGAGAGAGAGGGAAAGAGAGAGAGAGAGACTGGGGGGGGGAGAGAGAGACTGTGGGGAGAAGAGAGATGGGGGGGAGAGAGAGACTGGGGGGGAGAGAGAGACTGGGGGGGACAGAGCAACTGGGGGGGAGAGAGAGACGGGGGGGGAGAGAGACTTGGGGGAAGAGAGAGAGAAAGAGAATGGGGGGAGAAGAGAGAGACTGGGGGGAAGAGAGAGAGAAAGAGAATGGGGGAGAAGAGAGAGACTGGGGGGAAGAGAGAGAGAAAGAGAATGGGGGGAGAAGAGAGAGACTGGGGGGGGAGAGAGAGAGAGACGGGGGGGGAAGAGAGAGAGACTGCGGGTGAAGAAGGGCGGCCGCCATTTTGTGAGGTCGGCGGGAAGTTCCCTCACCCTCTCTCTCTCTCCCTCCCCCTCTCTCTCCCTGCCCGTCTCGCCCCTCTCTCTCTCCCCGCCCCTCTGTCTCCCTGCCCCTCTCTCTCACCCCCTCCCTCCCCGCTCTCTCTCCCTCCCTCCTCCCCCTCCGACTCACCACGGTACCAGAACGGAGCATATCCGACACCGGGAGTCCGGGTGCCCATCGCTCCGAAGCGAGCCCGGGGTTCCTCATGGTTAACGTGGCGGGCCTTTGGACCCGGTTGGCTGGGCGGCAGTGGAACGCCTTTCGCTCCGGACTCCCGTGTCCGATATCATTCGGGGACGGCTCGTCTGAAAGTCCCGGTTTTCCCGGTCCTGCACTCACGGCAAGAGAGAGGGGGGGGGAAGGAGAGAGAGAGGGAAGGAGAGAGAGAGGGAAGGAGAGAGAGCGAGAGAGAGGGAAGGAGAGAGAGAGAGAGAGAGAGAGAGAGAGAGAGGGAAGAAGAGAGCGAGAGAGAGGGGCGGAAGGAGAGAGAGAGAGAAATTTTTTAAGCTTCAGGCCCGGCCGGTCCGTAATGGCCACCACTCACCTCAGTAACGGCAGTTTGAAGGATTAGGCCCCGCCCACAAACGCCATGAAACGCCCCCCGTGATGCACTGATTGGTCAACCATCAGGTCACTGAACTGTAGGATTGGTCAACCATCACGTCACTCAATGCTAATGAGCGGTAGGATTGGTCAACCGCTAAGGAGCGGATTTTTTTTCAGTTTTTTGAATGTTTTTGTCTACTGTCCGAACAATTTTTGTCTGACCAAAAAGTAAAGACGCCTAGTTGTCTGACCAAAAAGTAAAGACGCCTAGTAGACTCCCCTAATCATAAGCTTTCTTTTGATATAACATATGTGTAGGTACGCTCTATAACTTTTGAGTGATGCCCGGACAGACAGAACTACCCTTTTATATATATATATAAAAAAAAGATAGATAAAATGGTTCACTGAAAAGAAAAGTTGAGCACCTTTGATACTTCTTGAAAGAATCACTGCATCAGACTCCATTTCCTCACACACACCAGGGGAGATACAAAGAGCAGCCTCGCTCATCAGACCAACGACCAAACTAGAGGAAACTAGAAACCATGAGTGAGAAAGTCTCAGGGTGAGAGTATGCAGCTTGTGCTACTGCAGGAAAACCAGGTCGAAGCCATTACGCTGTACAATAGCTAACCCTTACTCTTTAACTAGTATGTTTGCACCAGACATAGCTAAGCAATAAGCTTGGAGTCTGGGCACATTTATATTGCACATCTACATCTGGGGTCCTCCACCCCCTCCTATTTCTCAACTGCATGCTGCCCCTTAGTGACATCATCCAAAACACGACGTCAAGTTCCGCATGTACGCTGGCACCCAGTTCTACCTCACCACCACCTCTCTCAACTCCTCCACGGTCTCTGATTTGTCACACTGCTTGTCCAACATCCAGGGCTGGATGAGCAGAAATTTCCTCCAACTAAATATTGGGAAGACTGAAACCATTGGGCTGAATTTTCCGGGGTGGTTGCAGGCGCAATTGGTGGCGGGTTGGGTGTCAACTCGCTCCCACACATCTTTCCCACAGGTGCACACACACACACACACATTTTTCATTTGTACCAGTTACTGATACAAAATTCTATAGATTTGTGACTTCACAATTAATGCATTTTTTAAATTATGTTCTGGATTGTATTTGTAGATGGAGTCATATTACTTAATGCTAATTTTATTTAAATATTTGTCACTCATATATAACTTATATAATTGTACAATAAAGATTCAACACCCACTATGCTAGATTCAACTTAAAATTTAATGTGGCCAGGGTCCCTTTAAGGATCCCGGCTAAAAAACGCATCATGAATGACATCACCAGACCCGCTCCATCTAATTGGGCCGGCTAACGCATTGGGCGGGCTTAATAGGCCCCATTAAGGTAAGTTCATTTTGTACAGCGGGATGGAGCCAGCAGCAGGGTCGGGACCTGCCACGGACACCGGCCCCGCCAAGGTAAGGAAAATTCCGGCCATTGTCTTCAATCCCCGCCACAAACTCCGTTCCCTAGCCATCAACTCCATCCCTCTTCACTGGTCACTGTCTGAGGCTGAACCAGACTGTTCGCAACCTTGGTGTCCTATTTGACCCTGAAATGAGCTTCCTACCCTATATCCGCTCCATCACCAAGACTACCTACTTCCACCTCTGTAATATCACCCATCTCCGCCCCTGCCTCAGCCCATCTGCTGCTGAAATCCACATCTGTGCCTTTGTTACCACTAGACTCGACTATTCCAATGCTCTCCTGGCCGGGCACCCACCTTGCACCCTCTAAACTTGAGTTCATCCAAACATCTGCTGCCTGTATCCTAACTGGCACTGTCCAGTTAACCCATCCCCCCTGTGCTCACTGACCTACATTGGCTCCAAGTCCAGCAACGCCTCAATTTTAAAATTCTCATCTTTGTTTTCAAATCACTCCATGGCCTCACCCCTCCCTAGCTCTGTAACCTCCTCTAGCCCTACAACCCTCTGCGCTCCTCCAATTCTGGCCTCTTGTGCATCCCCGGTTTTAATCGCAGCACCATTGGCGACCATGCCTTCAGCTGCCTAGGCCCTAAGCTCTGGAATTCCTTCCCTAAACCTCTCTCTCCTCCTTTAAGACACTCCTTAAAACCTACCTCTTTGACCAAGCTTTAGGTCACCTGTCCTAACTGCTCCTTATGTAACTCAACATCAAAAATTGTTTGATAGCATACCGTGAAGCGCTTTGGGACATTTAATTATGCTAAAGGTGCTAAATAAATGGAAGTTGTTGTTATCATGTCCTGAGGGCATCCCAAAGCACTTTACAACCATGTGCTGAAATTGGTATTACCGTAAGCAAACAGTAGGGTTGAAGTACAGTAAGGATAGTGTCCGACTTAAATATAACTCAATAGCTTTAGTGTTAGTGTAAATTAAAGTGTCCATATGTATTACTGCTACTTCTGTTTCCATTCATCATTTAATATTCTACAGGAGACTTTGGTTTATCCGGAGGTTGTATGTCCGGAAACCTCGATCTACCGGCAGAAATCAGGAGCCGTTTTGTTAGGTTTTTTTTCTTCTCGTGGCGGTTTTTTTTCTTCTCGTGGCTTTTTTTCCCCCCCAACAGTCAGGCTCTGGAAAGTCTCTCTGAAGCTGTTGCTAAGCTACAGAGACGCTTCCAAGGTACGGGCCGACTGTTTAGAAGCTGTTGCTAAGCAACAGTGTTTGTTGTCAGATACGGAGATGAAAACATCCGTATGCTTCAACATTAACGCTGGTATGTCCGGCAGTTTTGATAGATCGGCAACAGCTCGGTCCTGTCGGTGCCGGATAGCAGAGTTTCCTGTATATCATTCTGCAAGTCAGACAGCACAGGGATCACAGTATTAAGAGTGTTTTTTTAAATATAATGGGCATGTTTTTAATGTCACAAATTTATCACTTTGTAAAGCCTCGTGAAAAAAATATTGGGTTGCAACTCTGTCTTATTTCATCTCCATGTCATTTTCAAACGATTCCCATCATAACCCTGGAAATTATAGCTATAACAAAACAAGTTTTCTCTATTTTAATTCATTCATAGCAGATATTTAAGAGCCAAGAACTGAGTGAATTGCATCCAAAACGCAGAGAACAGCACAGCAGCAAAGGTAGCAACACTAGACTGGACTCAAATGGGAAGAAAAGGATAAGGATGATAATATTTCAAAAGAGAATCTTGGGGACATTCAGGCTTGGAATGATAGGAAGTTCTGCAAAACGTCTGCTTTGATAAGCAGCCCAATGCTAGCATCCATAAGGTACTCTTTAAAAGGATTTCTAGAATTATATAGACAAGAGCTATATGCTGCTTAAGTAAAGTGTAGGGTGCTTTTGTGGAAGGATGCAGAGTACTCAGCTTGACAGTGTTGAATCTTTTTTTTATTCAGTCATGGGATGTGGGCGTCGCTGGCAATGCCAGCATTTATTGCCCATCCTTAAATGCCCTCGAGAAGGTGGTGGTGAAGCTTGTCTGGAAAACGCACAGGACTCAGTCCACACTCAATTACACCACTCCACCGGACAGGTGGGGGGACAGTGAAAGGACTCTGGCCCCTTAAATGGTTGCACTCTATTGTTCCTACCAATTTGGACAGTCCCTTTTCAAAGGATGCCACATACGTTGGGCAACTTACTGTGAAACAGAAACACACTTTTGATTGATAGAGTGGTAAGTTATTCCAAACAATTTCGGTCACAAAATAAGTTCAGAAATACCAGTGTTTTGCAGTTACTTGGAGGAGAAAGAAGAGGGCAGAAAAAGAATCAAAGACACAGTTGAAATTTACAAAGTGTTTATTTCCCTGTCTCGCAAATAATTTAAAAAAACTCTCCACGAATCAAGAATACAATGAGGATTTTGTACAATCTAACATTACATCAATAAATTTGAACAACCTAGAAAGAGGGGGAAGAATATAAACACAAAGCAATTAATTTGTGGGAAGTAAAATCAAGTTGGCCTGTAGTTAAAAAAAGATAGCTGGTGGCAGTTACAGACCTTGTGCCTTCAATCAATTTCAGAAGGACTTGGTCTGTCCATAATGCCAGCTGGCAACAATACCTCCCAGCCTTCCTTGCCAGTGCCAAAGGTGCCTGATTCAGGTTTCTTGGATAACCTGATGGATATCCAACAGGGCAGTATTAACAGTGTCCTCCAGGGCTTTAATGGCCCTTTGTATCCCCTCCAGTTCCCTCATCACATCTCCCTGGAGTTCTTGAAGGCGCCTCTCTATCCTACTGATGCCATCTATAGGGGGATCATTGTCTCTCTCTTGGATTGGCATAGGGACATCTTCAGCAGAATCATTTCCAGTTCGTCTCCTTCTTCGTATAGGAGGCATCTCCAGATCAGAGGAATTAGAGTGGAGAGTGCTACAGGGGTCGATACAGTGATTCAGTTTGCTCCCCAGTGGCTTCAAGGTAAAGGACTGCAATTTCTTAGGGGTCATCTATTAGAAGAAAGAAAATTAACCCAATATATCACAGACAAACATAACTAATCTTGAACAGAACCACTGTCATAGCAGACACACTTTTAAAGGTTTTAATTTGCCAAACATTTGGACAGGATCTGCCATCACATGAATACAAGTAATCCATGTGCTAACTGTATTACAGTAACAGAATGTCAAGAACGTAATAACAGAGTGAAACCTACCAAGGGGCTGGCGTTGTTGCTCCTGTGGTGGGGGGGGGGAGAAATTGGTGTTAGGTGTCTTGCTGGGTGTCTGGGCATTGCCGCTGGCCTGATGTGGAGGCAGTGCTATTATCCTGCCCACCACCCATTTGAAGGCCTCCAACCAGAGGGCATGAGCAATCAGTTCCTTCAGTTCTGTAAGCTATTCTTCGATATGTGGGGTGGGGGCAAAGAAAGGGGTCTCACATCTGTCTAGTGTTCTGTGTTGCCCTATCCTCTCAATAACAGCAATGTCTTTTACTTCTTTCATCACCTAGGATTGTACATTGTAATTGGAAACTGCATTTACTTCTCTGCCAGAATTTGGGGGGAGGGAAGCGGGTATATCAAGTCAGCTTTTTATTTCTTTTCCCGGTCATGAAAGACAGAGCTCTCCCTAACCGAGAAGTTCTCCCCCTCGTAGTTATGCCTTGCCCTCAAGATATTTTTTCCCCACTGCAGCACAAAAAAAGTCATATATTCGAATGGAACTTCTGATTGACTTACTGCATTCTTGCAAAACATAGGTTTTACTTGCAAAGTTCAGAAAACAACAAAATAGTGCTCATCTCAAATAGTCTCCAAAGCAACAAAATTGTAACAAATTTGAAAATGCACACAGGCGAAAGGTGCTTACAAAATTTCTACTTATTTTACTAAAAGGGTTTTAGATCAGCAAGGTATTAGCAGACATATTTCTATAGCCTACTATTAAAAGCCCATATAGATAACTAAATTTCAATTTGATTGAATGCATGTTATTAGATGTACAATGTCTGCATTTTACACACCAAAAGGTCTATAAACATTTTACAAAAGAGGCACCTAACAATGAAGAGTTTGAAGACTCCAGTCATCTGGTTCATAAATGCTACTATGAAGCTTTAATGAAACATAAAATTCCTTCAATGGTGATTAAATGAACCTACTACACATACACATTGGAGATTTTTTAAAAATCTCAACCAGAGCTCTTAACCGAGGGCTAAGAGTTGTAATACTCATATTTTAACGAGGGAGATTATTTTAATGAGGGAGATTATTAGAGAAACTCCAGGAATATGATATGCTTGAACATATTCACATCGAGAGGGAGGAGGTATTGGCGGTTTTAGCTGGCCTAAAAATGGATAAATCCCCAGGCCCGGATGAAATGTATCCCAGGCTGCTGTGTGAGGCAAAGGAAGAGATTGCGGGGGCTCTAACACATATATTCAGGACCTCTCTGGCCACAGGGGATGTGCCAGAGGACTGGAGAACCGCTAATGTAGTACCATTATTCAAGAAGGGAAGTAGGGAAAAACCGGGGAACTACAGGCCAGTGAGCCTAACATCAGTGGTAGGAAAATTATTGGAAAAAATTCTGAGGGACAAAATTTGTCTCCACTTGGAGAGGCAAGGATTAATCAGGGATAGTCAACATGGCTTTGTCAAGGGAAGATCATGTCTGACTAATTTGATTGAATTTTTTGAGGGGGTGACTAGGTGTGTGGATGAGGGTAACGCAGTGGATGTGGTATATATGGATTTCAGTAAGGCCTTCGATAAAGTCCCGCACAGGAGACTGGTCAAGAAGGTAAGAGCCCATGGAATCCAGGGTGCCTTGGCACATTGGATACAAAACTGGCTTAGTGACAGAAGGCAGAGGGTGATGGTCGAAGGTTGTTTTTGTGACTGGAAGCCTGTGGCCAGTGGGGTACCACAGGGATCAGTGCTGGGTCCCTTGCTGTTTGTGGTCTACATTAATGACTTGGATATGAATGTAAAAGGTATGATCAGTAAGTTAGCGGATGATACAAAAATTGGTAGGGTGGTAAATAGCGAGGAGGGTAGCCTCAGTCTGCAGGACGATATAGATGGGTTGGTCAGATGGGCGGAACAGTGGCAAATGGAATTTAACCCGGAAAAGTGCGAGGTGATGCACTTTGGGGGGACTAACAAGGCAAGGGAATACACAATGAATGGTAAGACCCTAGGCAAGACGGAGGGTCAGAGGGATCTGGGTGTGCAAGTACACAGATCCCTGAAGGCGGCGGAACAGGTGGATAAGGTGGTAAAAAAGGCATATGGGATACTTATATTCAATGCCTCGGCTAATGAAGGCAAGAGCAAGGAGGTTATGATGGAACTGTATAAAACACTGGTTAGGCCACAGCTGGAATACTGTGTGCAGTTCTGGTCGCCACACTACAGGAAGGATGTGATCGCGTTGGAGAGGGTGCAGAGGAGGTTCACCAGGATGTTACCGGGGCTGGAGCACTTCAGCTATGAAGAGAGACTGGGCAGATTGGGTTTGTTTTCCTTGGAGCAGAGGAGGCTGAGGGGGGACATGATTGAGGTGTACAAAATTATGAGGGGCATAGATAGGATGGATGCTGAGGAGCTTTTTCCCTTAGTAGAGGGGTCAATAACTAGGGGGCATAGATTCAAGGTAAAGGGCGGGAGGTTTAGAGGGGATTTGAGAAAGAACTTTTTCACCCAGAGGGTGGTTGGAGTCTGGAACTCACTGCCTGAAAGGGTTGTGGAGGCAGGAACCCTCACAGCATTTAAGAAGCATTTGGATGAGCACTTGAAATGCCATAGCATACAAGGCTACGGACCAAATGCTGGAATATGGGATTAGATCAGACAGGGCTTGATGGCCGGCGCGGACACGATGGGCCGAAGGGCCTCTATCCGTGCTGTATAACTCTATAACTCTATGAATGGAAGGGTTTGACACAGGACTGCACAAACGGACTCCAGAAAAACCTATACATTATCTGTCAACAGTATAGATTTCTGAAAAGGTCTGGTGGGACTCATGTGAATTAGGATCAAGTGTTGTTCAACTCTTGCACATTTTTGGCCACCAAAACCGTAGTCAACATTTTTCTAAGTTTGCATACTAGTTCAGTTAGCTCTTGCACTGTGTGATCGCAGCAGGGCTGCATTCTCCACCCAGGGACCATGAATGGGCAGAAAAATCTAGTCCAATTCCCATGGAGAAGCCGATTTGCAGTTATTCAGCCAATCTAAAAACTAGGCTTGCCTATCTTTTCATTTTTTAATAATTGTTCCCCATTTTTCTCATCTTCCATATCCAAGTTTTAAAAAACAAACATCACTTAAACATGCCCATATTCAGTTCCTTCCAATGACTCGATAGATAAATGTACAACCTGCTGTTTGGTTGAGCCAGACAGACCACAAAAGGTCCCAGGTTTAATCCTCCAGGTTAGCTGGGATCGTGGTAGGGCACAATTTGCCTCAATGCCCTTGTGCTGGGGAGAGGATAATATCAAATCAGGGTTCCCACTCCTGATCACTATCCAGTCACCCTGATGGAAAATGAACAGGATGCGAATGTCGGATAAAGAGATGATCAGTCTCAGTTGTGATGTCCCCCATGGTCAAGCAGCATGCCAACACTCACTGTCTGGGCTCAGACATGAAGAATGTCCACTTAGACAGGGTGCCAGAGGATTTCTGGTGTCCGTGGAACCATGCCCCAGTGGGAGTCCGCAAATTCAGGACAGCAGGAGGGAAAACAAAGAAAGAAAAAAATGTCCGTATTGGTAAAAGTATGGCTCACTGGGGCAATGCTGTGTGGTCTTTTTCATGCAGTCCATCGCAGCATGCAGGACACGGAGACACAAATCTTCTGTTCAGACCCAATTCAATAAAATCAATACTACAAGGAATGCAGGTTTTGTTATTGCTGATTTAACACTGTTAGCAGGTGCTCTGGTTTTAAAGCTGCATTTCCCCAGAATCTCTTAATTATACTTCACAATGATCCTAACAATATTATGGCTATCAATTGCAAATGTGGCACTGTCACTCCACTCACATCGAGTCTTACAACTACCACAGGGGTAAAACACTGAATCAGTCTAAAAGAGATTAGAGAGTACCCACAATTCCTCAAGCTGCGAGTTCCTGTTGAGGCATTAAGCAAAGGCAGGATGCTTCTCATAGAATGGATGTGGGGGCAAGGCAAGTCAACTCATCGCTTTCATGCGCTTCCAGCAGCTAGTTATATATGGATTATACAGTGGGACTGGTAGAGGCCTGGGAGCAGATGGTCTCCATGTCTTCTTAAGATCGAAAATGGTAAGTAGTGTAGGCAATCTAAAAATGGGGAAACAGTATAACTTCAAAATAAAAAAGAATCAATGCCACTTAGCCACATTTTGGGGATGTGCCCCATCTGCCATTTTTCTGTCAAAATTCAAGCAAATGGAATGACCAGAAGATGGCTTCCATTACAGTGTGGAGTACACACTTTTGAAAAATATTAGTGAGGAGGATCTGTTCTTAAAAGGTCATTCAAAAGTACATGGATACAGATCAGCTACCACACATTATACAAAGGATTTCTTGCTTTCAGTGTTTATTTCTTTTCAGGTTTCAGTGTTTATTTTAGCCATTTTCAGTTGCACTAAGTCCAGAACTTGTGAAAGTCGTAGAGTTCTGGTTGTTTTATTGTTGTCGTGGTTCATAAACCGTAATCCAGAATTATTTTTGAGCAGGAGGGGAAATAAGGTTATTGGTTTAACCCGGAAATTGGAAATACAGAATCCATCTTTTTCTGTGGAATTAGTTTAACTAAGAGACGGACGGGTTTATTGATGGAAGGTAGCAAACCTGTGCGCAAGAGCGAAATAAAACTAGTCCGCAAAAACAGGAAGAAGGTGAAAAAACTGCAAGTGTTGGAATACTGGATTAATAATCTGCTACAGAGGTGGTGGGTTATTTTCTTACTTCAATAAATTATGAACCACACAAACACTTTTCTGAAATATCCAAGGAATGCACAATATACATCTCAAAAATTATGGACAACTGCAGCAATGATAGAAGAAAAGGTACGACGAGGGAACAGCATTTTTCTTTTTACAAGTAATGGAGCATAGCAAACAATTCAACTAAAAGCTTGAAAATTACTGCCCTCCATACACTGTTTCTTCTTCAGTTTTTATAACAGAAGAGATTGTGCCCAAATTATATTTATGCTGTTCAGAGATAGTACATTGATGAAACTATTCAAGTGCAAGTTTCTGAGCTTCATGGGAACATTGTGTAGACAGTCTATGTAGATGCACCAAAAATGAAATCAAACTTTAACTCTTCTAGTACTGCAGATGAGTTTCCTCGTCCAGATACTATCTGGCTGCAGAATCCACCACAAATATACTCATCCAACATCCCTTTCCTTGGTTTGAAAGTAGAAGTGTCAAAGATTGACCTGGGGCTACCCGATGGCTCAGCGAGTTTTTCCTAGTGAGCCACACAAGTCAGGGAGTCCGAGGTTAGATCCACACCATGTACTGAATTAACCGATTCCCAGCCAGGTTATTTATGGTAGTGGTGAGACAATTGGCCTCAGTGCTCCTGAGCCAGGATGGGTCATTATCCAGTGACCCTTGCTAGAAATGCATATGTGGACAAGAGGTGCCATTCTCCCCAATCAAATGGTCAGCCTGCACGCAGTGTCAAAGCTCACGTGAATAATGGCCATTTGGACAATTTGGCGAGAAGGCAAACCAGTGCCCGTGGTACAGTTTGCCAGCGGGCAGTCAACACCTTCAAGAGAAGAGGAAAGGGAGGGAAGAACATCGGCAAGAAAATAAAACAGAAAGCTAGATCTAGTTGCACATATGATGCAACAATGTTGGGCCAGAAATTCGTGACCAAATGCGTGAGTACGGTCTGGGTACTCATGCATCTGGCCGTTGGAAATGCCGGCGTTCAGCATGCACAGCGCATGCGGGGAACGCCGGCATTTCCAGTCCTCGGAACGAAGGGGTTCATAGGCACAGCGCGTGCGACTGCACAGGCAGCGCTTGAGCAGTGAACTTCGTCGATTTCATTCATGGATTCAGTGAGGGTAAGTCCTTACAAGTTACACTTGAAAAAAGCATGTGTAAAGTTGTTCCAAGGCTGCGGAGGAAGATATATTTTATCGTGGAGCTTCTGAAAGGCAATATTTTTGTTTGGGAAAGGGAGGGAAGTTATCTTAAGAAATTTTAAGTAAGTTTTAAAGTTTAAATTTTTTTTTTTTTTTTTTTTTAAAAACGGGTTTTCAGAATGGTAGGTAGAAGGAGCAATTGTGGCTGTGTGAATTGAATGTGAAAATGAGTGTTCTAAAATGAGTAATGTAACATTTCCAGCACTTTTAAGAAAGGAACTTTTCATCAGTAATAAGTAATTATGTATGTATGTCCGCATATATTCCTTTACGTATATGTATGTATGTTTTATATTCCTTTACTTATGTGTATGAATGTATGTTTTTAATTATGATTTTCCAATAAGTTACTTTCTCTGAAAGTCATAATTAAATAATACATTCATACACATAAGTAAAGGAATATATACATAACACGCAAAGGAATATATACAGACATACATACTTTCAGAAGCTCCACGATAAGAAATATCTTCCTCCGCAGCCTCTGGAGCAACTGTACCCATGCTTTTTTCATGTGTAAGTTGTAAGGACTTGACCTCACTGAAAGCATGAATGAAAGCGGCGAATTTTACTGCGCACACGTTCTGCCTCTGAACCCCTTCGTTCAGAGGACAGGAAATGCCGGTTTTCCCCGCATGCGCTGTGCATGCTGAAAACCGGCATTTCCTCCGGCCAGACGCGCAAGTACCCGACCGTACTCGCGCATTTGGAAGGGAATTACTGGGCCAACATTTTACATGTCAATAAAATGAAAAATTTAACAATTGCACGATTTGCCCCCTCGCATCTGCGACTGAGGGTCCAAGGAGGTGCATTGCGCAAGAGGTCATCGTCGTACGTATCCTCACACTGTTCCCTTTCGGGAACTGTATGAAGTGGTGGAAGGATTTATGGCCGTGATTAACGCTCATTCCGTGACCGTAACCATCTTTGAACCAGCCATTAGGGTGGTTAGTCCTATGGCGGGAGGGTTTTACGGGCTCCCACAACCCATCTGAGGGGGGGGGGGGGCCACCCACACCCACGGACGCAAGTATCCCGCTGGATGTCCACCCAGAATTTATAGTTGGAGCTCCGACTCCACTTGCCGGGACTGTCTGGAGTGGGGTTCGAAACCCTACTCCTTCTGGCCCAGCGGCGGGGATGCTTACTGCTACGCAAAAGGCCCACTCCGCACAAAAAGGTGACACCCATACGTTTCCTGCGCCTTTTCCCTCCCCGTGACTGGAGCCCTATGCTGCCACTTGAAAGACCAAGCTATCATCTGCCCTTTTTGCGGCGCCTTTGACTTCTCATTACCAATGATGAGCAGGCGCTGTGCCTCCACCTCCTTGAGGAGATTGCCGAGGTCATCATCAGTTCAATTGTGAGTTCTTTTAATGCCGTGAATTGTGCTCATTCCAGCCATTTCACGTTGCTAATCGGATTGGGCCTTTGGCATAGCGGTAGGATCCCCGCCGCTGGGCCAGATCAGGGTAGGGTTTCGAACCCCGCTCCAGACAGTCCCGGCAAGTGGAGTCGGAGCTCCGGCTCTAAATTCTGGGTTGACATCCAGTGGGATATTTGCGTCTGTGGGTGTGGGTGGCCCCCCCTCCTTGTATAGCTTGTGGGAGCCCGTAAAACCCTCTCGCCATAGGACTAACCGCCCTAATGGCTGGTTCAAAGATGGTTACGGTCACGGAATGAGCGTTAATCATGGCCATAAATCCTTCCACCACTTCATACAGTTCCCCAAAGGGAACAGTGTGAAGACACGTATGACGACAACATTGCTAAATAAATAAATGGAATTAAAAAAATTCTTTTAGGGCTTTTAAAAGTCTTTAAATTGCTTTAATTCTGTTTAAAACTACTTCAGATTCTTCAAAATAATGTAAACGTTTTTAAAAGTTTATAAAAGTTACCAAAAGCTTCAAAAAACTTCCAAAAACCTATTTAAACTGCTGCTTTGCATGTAAAAATGCTTAGCAGCTTGGCAGAAACATTGGGGGCGTGTCCTGTTAAACTGAGACCTCAAGGGGCGTGTCTCAGTTGCACAGCGCGCTACAGGCTTCGCGCTGGCTGCACTCCTGGGCGGCGTGACGTCAGACGCTGCCCGGGAGTCAACATTTTAAAACAGCAATTCCAGGCGTCCCTGAAGCTCAACGGCCGGCGCGTCGGGTAAGTGCAGATCGGGGGCTTACACGCGCGGCAAGACCCCGACTCGAATTTCTGGGCCGTTAATTTTCACATCTGGGATTTTTGTCTGACCTGGAAACCAGTCTTTAAAGTTGTAATTTGCCACTGAATACACCTTTTTAAAAAACTTACTCCCACCTCCAAAATGGAGAATAGAAGCAAGATGAAAGAAGAAACAAGGAAACTGAAAGAATTTAAACTTTATTTCTTAAAAGGGGGAAAATGTTAGGAAAGAAAGGATAGGTTAAAAAAGTATAATTTAAGTAAAAAATTGGAAAAATGGAGAGTAGGGCAACAGGTTAAACAAAATTAGTGTTAATATTTTAAATAAAATTTTTTTTTTAAGTGTATAATTTAGTCTAAAGAATCGATATCACAAAAATAAAAACTACCCCCGATGCTAGGGTAGCTTTACTGCTTATATTAGTGTTACTTCCAGCATCACAGTGCGTGAGCTAAAAAGTTTTTTTTTTTTTTTTTTTTTTTTTTTTTAAAATAGGTTGTCATAGGGAGACAGGAATTTCCCTAGACCTATAGGCAGTCTAGGAATATAAAAGTCTAATATAGGTTCTTGCCCTGCCCCACTCCCTATATGTAAATACATATCACAAAATCCAAAATATAGCAAGTGTTTCATTGGCCTTAAGACAGGCCAATTTATCTTACAAATATCATATCTGAAGATCTTCACACCAAAACTATAGATAAGCTTGGCATATTACACATCACCTTAAAGTAAAATTTCTATACAATTAGTGATGGGTTAACTGCACTCCTAATGTTTGCCAAATAAAATCTGTGGGTCTCATGATCACATCATATGGATGTATCACGTCACCATAAATGTCAGTGAAAGACAGGCATAATGTGAAAATGCCATGAGCAATTTTATGCTGGTGACTGCAATTTTGCTGATCCTGATAATGCTGCCAATTTCCTTGAAGTCACAATCAGCAATGTTAACATTTGGGCATCCAATATATAGTGACTGTTCAACCCAGCACTATGTATAATATTAGAAACAAACATTTAGCCTACCAGTTTTTTGGGTCTACCTCTGGGCTTCGTACCTCCTGCACCACCGGATTTCTGGAAAAGAAACAAGGTATGAAAACCGAGAATGCGCATATCAAGTTTATTTTTAAATCTATTTTTAGAACACATTCTACAGGTGCTGCTGTCTACCTCCATCCAGGAGTCTTACTAAGATAGCAAATTAAGTGAGTAGGGTAATGGGGAAATATTACTAAAGGGGACTTATGTGACAAGTAAACATATTCAACACCTCCTGCATTCTGCAGCTTTTTTCCTTCACCTTTCAACAATCACCGCAAGGATAACAAAAATGCCCTTCAGGGAAGGTAACCTGCCAGCCTTAACCTACCTTGGGATACACGCAAATTCTATCCCAAACCATGTGGTTGACTCTTAGGCCCCAATTTTAAAGGGAGGACAGGTACGGTGTGTGCGAGCCATTTGAATAAATGTTTCGGAGACTCGCTCGAACCCAGCCGGATCTTATATGCTGACCCATGATCCCCTTCCCAACAGGTCCAGCCTGACAGGGTAGCTGTCACTGCTCCCCCGCTTTGGCCTTCAACTAAAATTGCAGATCGGGTCCCGATTACATCATCCGACCCGATCTGCATACTTAACGAAGGACCCCACTGCCTTCCTTACGGGTGTCCTGCTTGCCTGCTCAAAGCAGCAGGTTCAGATCAGGGCATGGCGAGAAGGCGGCGGGATCAGAGGGGGCAAATGATTGGCTTCATTTTAACTGACCAACTGCCTGATTTCCATTATCAAGACTATTAGGGATGGGCAAGTAATGCTGCCTTGCCAGCAATGTTCCCTCTAAGCTGCGCGGCCGCTCAGCTCGCTGCCAGTCCCGTGCAGCCCGGGATTGGCTTTTTCAATGTTAAGTTTTGCCCGTGCACGAAACTGCGAAGGGGCCACACACCCAACATAATTATTAGGGGGAACATTGTTTGCCAGCATTGCCCACATCATAGAATCATACAGCACAGAAGAATGCCATTCGGCCCATCGTGTCTGTGCTAGCTCTTTGAAGAGCTATGCAATTAGTCCCACTCCCCTGCTCTTTCACCATAGCCTTGAAAATGTCTCCTTTTCCAAGTATATATTCAATCCCCTTTTGACAGTTACTATTGAATTTGCTGCCACCACCCTTTCAGGCAGTGCATTCCAGAACATAACTTGCTGCGTAAAATAATTTCTCTTCATCGCACCTCTGGCTTTTTTGCTAATTATCTTAAATCTGTGTCCTCTGGTTACTGTCACTGGAAACAGTTTCTCTAGATCAAAACCCCTCAATTTTGAATACAGGGTATCTCTATTAAATTTCCCCTCAACCTTCTCTGCTCCAAGGAGAACAATCCCAGCCTCTCTAGTCTCTCCACATAACTGAAGTCCCTCATCCCTGGTACCATTCCAGTAAATCTCCTCTGCACCCTCTCCAAGCCTTGGCATCATTCCTAAAGTGCAGTGCTCAAACAATACTCCAGCTGAGGACTAACCAATGATTTATAAAAGGTTTACCAGAACTTCCTTGATTTTGTACTCTATGCCTCTATACATAAAGCCAAGTATCTGGTATGATTTTTTTTATTTTTTTAAAAACAGCCTTCTCAACTTGTCCTACCACTTTCAAAGCTATATAAGTTTGTGAACCCCCAGGTCTCTCTGTTCCTGCACCCCCTTAAAAATTGTATCATTTAGTTTATATTGTCTCTCCTCATTTTTCCTTCCAAAATACATCACTTCATACTTCTCTGCATTAAATTTAATCTGCCCTGTGTCTGCCCATTTCACCATTCTGTCTATGTCCTCCTGAAGTATGCAACTATGCTCCTTGCTGTGTACTACATTTCTAAGCTTTGCGTCATTTGCAAACTTTGAAATTATGCTCCCGATACCCACGTTCAGGTAATTAATATATATCAAAAAGAGCAGTGGTCCTAATACCGACCCCTAGGGGACACCACTGTGTATTTCCCTCCAGTCTGATAAACAACCGTTCACCACTACTCACTGCTTCCCTCAGCCTGAGAATGAAGAAAAGGAAAAAAGTGTAGGCTCAATGGGCCGAATGGCCTACTCCTTTTCCTATGTTCCACAAAACTGCTCTGTAGGGCATGGCACGCCCAACATTTTATAGAAGCGATCAAAAAGTGGTGAATTTTTACAAACCATGTATCACTGGGGTAGATCACAGCAGCAGTCCACATTAAGGTTTTGGTCTAGACCAAGAGAATTAATCCACCTCATGAACATCAGAGCTACAGAACAGCCTTTCAACAATTAATTTCTCAGAAAATTGTGGGATATATAAAACTTTACATCTCCAACATACAAACAATATTCCACTTTACATAAAGGTTTGGAAAAGTTACACAGAGGTGACAGAAAATGAAAGAGAAACGAAGAGTAATTGCTCTTCTGTGCATCACATTCAATTTCTATTAACGATGGTGCGCAAATACAATATAAAAGGATTTTGCTTAAAAGAGGAAAAAGTACAACTATGTAATATTACGACTATTTTCATGAGCAAGGAACTTGCAATCAGCAACTTTACTTTTTAAACTCTTTCACATCGTGGGATTGAAACAAATTCAACAATCCACCCCTTTTCTAGGCCTGGATGTTAGTCACCAAGGTCACAGATTCCACGGTGGCTTGTGGTTCTTGCATGAGCAAACAGAAAGTTGGCGGGGGGGCGGGTGGGGTGGTGAAGGGAGGAGAGTTGCTTTACCAACTGGCTTGATAAAGAATGGACAAAGAACTTAACCACACATGCTGGTCAGAGGATTGGAATGTTACGGACTGCCAGATCTCAAACCAGAGGTGTCAGGCAAATGGCCACGAAATTCCATGAGATATGCATCAGTTGGCACTTTCTTTAACAAAACAAAAACAAACCAAGCTATTTTTTTATATAAAAAAGGTTCCAACGTAAATAGTTCACATTTAGCAACCGCCATTCATAAATGTGATTTAAAAAAATATATATAACCTGGCTTTGAAAACAAATTCTCATGTAAAGGTTTTCAAAAGGTTTATGCCATAATACAATTTCTGTCGCATACAAAAAGTATTCTCAGGAAATGTATGTGTGTAATCTAACCAGGTTCAGGGTTTGATCCACATAAATGAAGCAAGAAACTTAACGAATGTTAAAAAAAAATGTTGCTTCTTATCCTTCACAATAAAATGTAATATGGCACAGTTAAATTAGTTCATTATGGTTTATCACTTCAGATTTACTGGGATCACAATAGCCGCTCATGCAGGATCGATGAATGCATCCCAGGAAAAGCAGGTCCATCAGTGGTGTACCTGGCAATGAGACAGCGTCAACTGCAAAAAAAAATGCATTCCTGACGAAAGGAGAAATCACACAGATGATACAGAATTCCTAAACAGAATGTTTATCATATGCCACCACTTTCCAGTGTAAAATATAATGCAGCATTTATATTCTGGACCGCAATTCAGGAATCAGTACTGTAACATAAATGAGGTGGCGCCACAAAAATACTGCGGGCCGCTGTTGGCCCGTGCTTGCCCCACTTTGCTTTGCCTCCCCCTAAGCTAGGGCGACCATATTTTCTAAACCGAATCTGGGGACACACGGGGTGGGAGAAGAGCAAAGTAACCAGGACGGAAAATGTAGATTGTGCAGCGTAGCGAGGCAAAATTTTTTAGCCACCTATATTTTAACAGTTGCACATATACACTACAAATGCAATACAATTGTGCATATAATTACCGCGAATGTGACGTCACACTATTGAAGCACATTCAGACCCCAGTGACCGAGGTCACACCTAACCCCGACCCCCCCGCCAGTGACTGAGGGTGCACCTGATCCCTTCCCCAGTGACTGAGGTGACACCTGACCACTTCCCTCCGCCCCCGCCTCCCATTGATTGAGGTAACTCCTGACCCTCCCCACCACCAGCCCCCCTCCACGCAGTATCTAGGATTAGCAACCCCTCCCCAGTGACTGTGACCGGGCCCTCCCTCGCGGCCTCGCCCTCACCCGTTCCGGTTGCCGTGCTCCCAGGCACTTCCGGCGCCGACAATCCAGCAGCACGAGATCAGCTGAAAACTCAAACAACAACCGGCACATGTGCGGAAAGACTGCCCAGTTGCGCCTGTGCAGTGAGTCGCTCTGGCCATTATACAAGTTGTTGTTTTAATTTAGCCTTAGAGCCGCAAACTGACAGCTCAGGGGGGGACACTCACTGGCCGGGGGGACACTCACTGGCCGGGGGGAGGGGGGACACTCACTGGCCGGGCGGGGGGCGGAAGACACTCGCTGCCCGGGGGGGGGGCACTTCGGGGATGTGTTTCTTGAACCGAGGACTCTTCCAGGGACATTGTTTGCCCAGGGACACAGTACCTCATCCGGGGACTGTCCCCGGAAAACCGGGACATGTGGTCAGCCTGCCGTAAGCCCCTCTGCCCATGACCCGCCTGCGGGCCAGTCCGGCATCGGAACCAGATGGAATTCTTCAGGCCCTAATGGAGAGCTGCATTGGGACCGCTGTTTGGCACCCGCAGCTCACCACTTCTGTACAAATGAATGTTTCTCAGGCCAGCATGGGGAGGCATTCAGAGCAACTGTTCTGCTAACTTGCCACCCGTTTGGGCACAAGTCAAATTTCTGTTCCGCCCCCCCACCCTTTCTCTCTCTTTAGAATAAATGGTGACCCAACCTATCTGTTATTATGGAGCCACAAAAATGCGAATATGCTAACTGCCTGTATTTTACACAGACAGTGTTTTGAGGGCACGGTCAGCATTTCTTGAAAAAAATTGAGTGTGATCTGGTTCCCTTAGTGCTGCTCCTTCAAGAGTCCTGTTGTTAATGAAAGAAAGAGATTGCCACTGCTGCATACTGTAGGCAGGAATTGTCACGAGGATAGGAGCTGCTGCCTACAGTATGGAGTGGCAGGACTCAGGAGAGAGAGAGAGAAGGCAAAAATGGGTGGCAATGAAGGGAAATTGGAAGATGAAGGATGGGGTAACCAAAGAAGGTAACTAGAGAAAGGGCTGGTGAGAGTGCCAGCATGAACTAAGGGAGGGGAGGGGAAAGAACAACAGCTTGAATGGGGGAGGTGGAAGCAGCATGCAGGAGAAGAGTACCAGGCTGAAGTGAGGAGGGAGAAGAGTGCCAGTATGAACTGGGATGGCTGGAGGAGGAGACAGTGTCATTGTGAATGGGTGAAGAGTTAGATGGAGTGCACTATCTCTGTGTAATACGCCCGGTGGGGGTAGAGTGGCTTTGCAAACTGGAGCAGAGGTGCTGAATGTGAGAGGGGGACTGTTCAGGTAAATTTTGTGGAAATGATGGTCTGGTTGGTCTGATCAATGTCACTTTTTTTTTTAAAAGAAAAAGGAAAATAAATCAGTAAGTATATAAAGATGCTTAAAATTAACCAACATGCATCATTTTTAATGTAAAATTCAAAATTTTTCAGGGAGCATGCCTCTAGACCACCTAAAAATGTATCATAAATCTTGTGCTTTCAACATTTGGATTTCCGCTTTAGGCTTTCATGTACAGTACGTTTTTTTCCTTCAAAACAAGTGAAGGAATGTTGGCTATACCGACAGCTTAAGTTACAAAGTCCATGCAACTACTTGTTTTCACATGTCGTAGGCTTATAATCAGGGCCGTTCTTGAATTGTCAGCTTTTTGGTGGCAGTGCCAGCTTTATTTTTTAAGCTATTGGTCAACTTTTGCCCAGGTTTCAGTGTTGGCATGTATGAAAAGGTGGGTCTTGTCAGGTTCAGGCCACCAGTTCCTGAAAGTAGAGGCCGAGAGATAGTCTCCTGCATTTGCATGTGCTTATGAATTGATAACCTCTATGAAAATTCTGAGATTTCACTGACAGAATAAACTTACTTCACAAAGTCTGTTAATTTACTGCTAAAATTGTCCTCTCCAGGCTCCCTTCAGAACTGTTCTTCCCTAAAATTTATCTTCCTTACATCTTTATGATAAACCCACTGATAAATATTAATCTGACAGACTTTCCTCTCCCTGGTTTTCTCTACACTTAGACTCTGCACTGTACAGCAGAGCCCAGAACAACTGGCACCCAACTGAAAATTAATTAGGAGTGGCACTGGGAAGCCATTCTCCCCAGAAAGGAACAGTTATACATAGTGTAAAATCTGTACATTGAAAGCACTTCCATTCCTAATCAAATGACATTCTTCTTTAAATATGATCGAACATAAAATATTCCCAGGTCGCGAGTGTTTAAACATTTAGGGGGAAAATTCAGTTGGTTGCACCTCCCGTTAGCGCCTTAAGAGGGCGCTAACGGGACGCAAACCAACTAGCGCCCAGGCGCGGCACTGCCCACGCCTCCCGCAAAATTCAGCGGCAGATTAGTGGTGGCGCTAACCGGCAGCGCCCCGGCCACGATCTTCGGGAGCGCCCCCTGACTTACTGCCAGACGCTATGTCCGACGGGGTCAGGGGGGCGTACCTGTGGCCGGGGAGGCGCAATTTAAAGGCGAGGTGCGGGGCGGCCATTTTTGTTGCTGGCCGCCTGCCAGCACCTGCCTGCGCTCCCGTCCCAGACCTCCTGAAACGCCCCCTCCATGGAGTGCTGGCTGCGCTCCAAGAGCCTGGCACTTCTCGAGTGCCGGGCTCTTTTGCCTGCACTCCCGATCCCCGGGGGCCCAGCTGGGCCCCAGGTCGCGCTGCACAAGGCCCCTCCCCTTTAAGAAGGGGAGGAAGGCCTGCAATACCGCGGCGCGACGTGCCGCAGCATGCGGCGCTGCGGCACATAACGCCGCAATATTGACTCATAGCGCCCCAAGAAGGATGCGGGGCGCTTCCAGTAGCACCCCGCTTCCCTCTTGGGGTGCAACCGCTCAATTTCCGGCGTGGGGAACGCTAATTTTTCCGGGGCACTACTTTTAGAGCCCCGGCGAAGTTAGCACCCCAATTGGGGCACTACTCAATTTTTAGCCCTTAGTATAAAAGACAAATTTCAACAAAAGCACATTTTCAAAGACCAATCACTTTTAAGCAAAAAGTTAAAAAAAAAAATCTTCTTTGATATTATTTAGAATAAATTGCTGAATAAATAAATGGACTGTGGTATCAGGATCTGAATGCCAGCTGTTATTATCTGGAGTTGGTAGGAACCATGTCCTAGCAGAACCCTACTTGGCAAATTGATTGCAGCTTTATCAGGATTCAGCTGGACAGCACAGCAGATCCATACTAGAATACACAAAGAACATAAAGAAAAGTACTGTGTTTCCTTTACCTATCTGGAACAGGAATTTGTGTCATATTTCAGTACTGCTATTGCTAATTAGTGTTACTGACACTTTTAATGGCAAGCTGGGACAAGCGCATGATTTTAACACTGCTATGAAGGGAATGTGTATAGGAAGTGTACAACAATGCAATACTTCTGAGGCACTTTTATACTTCATTTTTGATCTTTTTTCCTCCCAAGAGCATGACTTCCATATGTCACCCTGCCTTTTTACATTCTGTTTAGCAGAGCCAGTCCCTCTCTTGCTGCTAGGTTCCACCATGAACCAAACACGTGGGACCGATTCCCTGCATTTATTTTAAATCGGTGCCTGTAACCCAATGGTCCATATTTATGCATCTATGATGCTGAAGTTTACTCTAGATCATTTGGTTTATACTTTAAGATGAGCAAAGTACCATATCTGCAGTCAGCTTAAAGTAGTGTGAAAGCATCTTATATAATAATGAAAAATCGAGCCAAGAAGCAACAAAAGCATAGGTAATGGGTTCCAGTGATGGACGGCCTCAGATGGAGTAGAGGCAGACAACGAGGTGGAAATAAGTGATGTTGGTGATGGATAGGACGTAACATTTGAAGCTCAGATCAAAATGAAACATGATGTCACAGTTATGTACGGTCTGATCCACCTTGAAGGAGTAGTCGGTGAAGCGGGACGGCGTTAGTCGGTGAAGCGGGGCGGCGTTAGTCGGTGAAGCGGGGCGGCGTTAGTCGGTGAAGCGGGGCGGCGTTAGTCGGTGAAGCGGGGCGGCGTTAGTCGGTGAAGCGGGACGGCGTTAGTGTCAACAGAGCAGAATTTGTGGCAGGCCGAAAACTATGGATTCAGTCTTCCCAATATTCAGTTAGAATGGGAGAGAGGTAAAGCTATGAGTCATCAGCATATATATGCAAGCTGGCTCTGCACCAGAGGATGATGTATCAGAGGGGCAGCATATAGATTAGGAAGAGGAGGGGAGAAGGATAAATCCTTGATGGACTCCAGTGGTGATGGCAAGGGGGCAGGAAGAGAAGCCATTTCCGGAGATGTGCTGACTGCACTGGGACAGGCAGGAGGTGAACCAGCAAGTCCCATGGAGCTGGAGAATGGTGAGGAGGCAATGGGGTGGTCAAATGCGTCAATGCTGCATATAGGTTAAGGAAGCCAAGGAGGGATAACACCATGGTCACAGTCAGAGAGAATGTCATTCTTGGCTACTACTAGGAGGGATCAATTAAGCAGAGCCAACGGGCCATGTAAAATTAGGGAGTGGGACAGATTCAGCCACAGGCTGGAGGGGATTGGAATCCCCCCTCCTGCCTGGCAGAGTCCTGAGGCTGCTGCCACATCTAACTCACCCAAGAATATACTTTTCAGTTCATGCAAAGAATTAGTTAATTTAAGAAAGGTTCTGTTGGGAAAGTGTAGTGCAGTGGTTTATACATTGGTCTTTCATCTTGGAGACTGTGGTTCAAATCCAGCCCAGACTTATGGGATGAATGTCTCGTGACTGCTGTCTATAAGGATCCTATGTGAAATTTAAGCCAAGATTCCCTACCCAATTCTCTCCAGTGACTCATACTGGAACGTGCTTGTACTAAGAAATCAGTTGAGGGCAAGACCAGGTTCATCGGTGAATTCTCCAGAGTCAAAATAGCCTGCCAACATTCAACGTCTAGGCTCACAGGCAAAGAATGGGCACTTAGGTGAGGTACTGGAGGGTTGCTCATACTCATGGTGCTGGATCCCAATCAAAAATCGGTGTCTTCAGGACGAGAGAGAAAACTGGAAAAAAGGTGACTTTAAAAAAAAAAGTGCACAAAAAACTAGGAACGAACTCAAAAACAACAACATCTATATATACACTTAAACAAGGTAAACTGTACTAGCAGACTCCTCTTGAACTACTGCAGGATTTCTGAGCACATCAACAAAAAGTGCACAAGACAATACTGTTTTTTTGAGTTGAATTAAGAAAGGTTCTGTGGTTCCTTATATTTCTATGATTTTAAGTTATAAATAGAATCGGTTAATTAACAGATGTTTGCAGATATTACACACAGCTAAAACCCTGCAGATGCTAGTAGACAAAACAACAGTAACTGCTTGTGCAGTATTTCCTTCTGTAAAGCCACTCTATTGGGATCTTTCCAGTTAACTGTAAAATACACCAAAGTGGCTTCATGCATTTCCACAAGCAGGCACGAGAAGTGGAAAAGAAAAATCTGACTCCCACGCTGCATATATTTCGATACACGTTGACCGTTACAGATTATAAGCTTATACAACAGACTGAAATGATATCATGTCCATGGGCTTGCAATTAGGTTGGAGAGATCAGTTAAATTAAAGACATAACTTAAAAAAATGTGTAGATATTCCTACATAAAAAAATAAAGCTATGGAATGCTTCTTATTGGATCTTGCCTTACAGAAGTCACAATTAATTATTCTGTGTTTTTTAAAAATAAAAAAGTACCAATTAAAGCATTAGTACCAGTTTTGTTCTTGCTTATTAAGCATTGCAAGATTGTAATCAGGAATGATGGACACAGAATTTATAAAGTTTTCTCATAACAGAAGAGACTTTTGGTGCAGTAGAGAATATATTTATTGCACAAAATATTTCACTGAAAGATGGTAAAAATCCTGAAAAGTATTGTTACGGCAGTGACTGCCTGTTCTGTTAAAAAGGAGGTTCATTAAACTGATACGTCTACAAATTCCACTATCCAAGATGGATCATAATGCACTCACATCATCAGGTATGTGAGTTGGGATGAATTAATTGCAAACAAATGGAAGCTGTTTAAAGCATTGCATCATTTCCTGGGAAACATCCAATGACTCACTATTCCAGCTGTGAGCATGTGTGGTGTTTTAAATGCATTTAACTGCACTATAAAAACACATCCACCTACAGTACTACTATACTATTGATTAACATTCCGCCACAAGACTGACAGAAATTGCTTTATTTGAAAAGAGACTTCAACAACCATGGTCAGTTTACGAGAATCCACTTCCTGTTAATTTAAACTTAAACAGGAATCTCAGAGTTCTTTCTGAATCACAGAAGACAAGGCTTCTTTCCACCTAGTTACAGCCCTGGGCACTAAAGTCAGATATAGCACAACCCTACAATGTTACCTTAAGTCCTACAGCACTACTTGCCTACATTCCCCACCCTTAGATCTCCCTGACGAACATGGCAAGTAAGCAATGAACTGCTTCTAGTTTTGTTTTATAGGCTCATGTCACAGAATCACAGAATCTACAGTGCAGATAGAGGCCATTTCGGCCCATCGAGCCTGCACTGACACATATCCCACCCTATCCCCGTAACCCCACGTATTTAATCCCCTAACACTAAGGGTCAATTTATCATAGCCAAATCAACCTAACCTGCACATCTTTGGACTGTGGGAGGAAACCGGAGCACCCGGAGGAAACCCACGCAGACACAGGGAGAATGTGCAAACTCCACCCAGACGTGTGAAGTGGATGGACACTGCTCACAGTTAGTTCAATTGGGAAACTTAATGTGGTGGGGGGTTACCAGGTGTCATGGAAGAAATCAGATTCTGTAAAAACAACAGGAACAGCTCATTCCACGAAGCCACTAGAATCCCTGATTCTGCCTACACTCTGCTAATATTAACTTGCTCCATTTGCGTTGTATTAAATCTTTTAGCCGCAAAATGTTAAATTGGTTAATCAAAACAAACATGCTCACTTTGCACAATTAGTGAGACCAAGAAATGACCAAGCATCATGGTTGTTGTTGAGTAAGATACAACTAAAACCTTTGAAAGTTGTATATAGCTCGTAAGCTACATGACAACTGCCTGATAGGGTGCTGGGATACAAATTCAATAGTAGCCTTCAAAAGGGGAATTGGATATATACTTGAAGGAGAAAAAATTGCAGGGATACGGGGAGAGAGTGGGGGAGTGGGACTGACTGGATTGCTCTTCGGGGGAGCCAGCACAGACTCAATGGGCCGAATGGCCTCCTTCTGTGTTGTACTATTCTATGATTCCATTATACAGTCACTTTTGGATATGCATCATAAAATAACACTGTTACAGGAAACTCTCGATTTACCGGCACCTAAATAACTGGAAGTCTCTGTTAACCGGCAAAATTCAGGAGTAGGTTCAGGTAAGTTTTACTTCATATTAGTGGCTGTTCCTGGATCTGTGGCTGTGTAACCGGGGTTCCTGCACTTGTTGCTAAGCAACAGGAATGCTTGGTCTGTGGCCGGGGTTCCTGCACCTGTTGCTAAGCAACAAGGAAGCCTGGATTTGTGGCTGTGTACAGGGCTCTCGTACCTTTTACTATACCGCTCTGTAATCCAGACTTTTTGATAAACCGGCACCACGCTGGTCCCGTCAGTGCCGGATTAAAAAAGAGTTTCCTGTACAAATTCTGGGTCTGCCCTAGATATTGTCATGGGTTTAGAGTCACCAGTTTCTCCGATAAGCAGACCCCCGTTCCTTGTATGCCTCCACATGCACCAAACCCAATCATTTATTTTAGGGAGTTGGGAAACTTCTACCAAACAAGCAGAGTTATTCTGGATTGACATACATGTGAGAAATTGCATAAGGCTGCTGAAAATTGTAGTTTTGTAACTGGAGCCTCTACTCAGCACCCTCCACTAGAGTAGCAAAGCTGGGGCCAGGAACTCAAAGAAATCAATCCTGTACCCTACCATTCAATGGCACTAGACTCTGGTTATTATTTTCTAGACTATAAAAAAGGTATTTTCCTGTATGATGAGGCACAATGCATTCGAGAATCAATCCACACCAATACCAATGGTAAGATGCAGGTTTCATCTCCAAAACAGATTATCTGGTCATTATCAAATTGCTGTTTGTGGGAGCTTGCTGTGTGCAAATTAACTGCCGCGTGCTATATTACAACAGTGACTACGCTTTTTTTTTTTTAAGTACTTCATTGGCTGTAAAGCACTTTGGGACATCTGGTGGTTGTGATAGGTGCTATATAAATGCAAGTCTTTCTTTCTCTGCCAAGTTCCTCGTCTCAAGTCATGTTGCTGTGGGAAAGTGCCAAGCAGCATCTAGAAGTCTCCCCATACACAAGAGGAAAAAGTTACATTTAAAGTGTCACCCCGAGCCAACGTCAGGTGTCTCCTAACACCAGGCTGGAAGCAGCATTAGCAAAGACCTTGGAGTCGGACATCTGATCAGCCATAGTGTATGGCCCAAGGGGAAAAAAAAGCCGGAATTCTAACTCACAAAAGGCAAGAGGAAAAAAAATTTGCGTTATACAAGCTTGGTGGAGGCATCCCATAAATGAGAACATAATGAAGTGCTGCATAATCATTCCACCAGAGTCCTGGAGGTCTATACAAGACACTGTATCAATGCAATGTTATGCCTGAATGAATTAGAAAATTATTTACACAAAATACTCAGTTTGATGCTGAAGCACACTTGCAATCAACAATTCTCAAGTTCTGGGAAAGAGGGCAGTGTGAAATTGAGAGCTTCTAGTTAGTCCAAACTCAATTTAAAACCTTTGGGCGATCCAAGGGGGGGAAAAAACATGGAGGTCCAAATTTGGACTCCATTCCATCAGTTGTGTGCCCTGCACTAAAATGTCACTTTAGCAGCGGACTATTTAAATGTATTGCATTGAGCAAGTCACATTTCCCTTGTCTCCACAGAGCATCATAATGCATGTGTTTTTTTAAGACCACTTTACTATTTACAGGAAACTTTGGTTTATCCGGAGGTTGTATGTCCGGAACACTCGATCTAACGGCAAAAATCAGGAGCCGTTTTCTATAAGGTTTTTTAGTTCTCGTTCTTTTTTTTTCCCCAGTCAGGCACTGCAAGGTCTGTAGCTATAGCAACAGCTTCAGCTAGAGACGCTTGCAGCTGCAGCCGACTCTTTAGAAGCTGTTGCTAAGCAACAGTGTTTGTTGTCAGATACGGAGATGAAAACCTCCGTATGCTTCAACATTAACTTTGTATGTCCGGCAGTTTTGATAGATCGGCAACACGCCGGTCCCGTCGGTGCCGGATATCACAAAGTTTCCTGTATTGTCAATTTATGTACAGCTGTGCTTTAAATCCTTGATGGGTACAGCATCACATGAATCCTGTGCCCAATAGCCTTAGCGGGCAGGTTACTGCTGAACTTGGCACAGACCATGCCACTGTTTCCATGAGCACGAGTCACTTTACCCCAGATGACACAAGTCTTGTTTGGTTTACCACCAGGAGTGACAGTGTTGTTCTTTGCTTTGTAGACGTAGGCACATCTCTTGCCCAGGTAAAATTCTGTTTCATCACGGCAATAAACCCCCTCAATCTTCAGGAGAGCAGTGTGCTCTCTTTGGTTTCGAAGGCCTCGTTTATAGCCAGTAAACACAGCTTTGCACCACAGTCTTCCAGGCATTGCGAGAGCGCGCAGGGCAGCTGAATAGCCTGCCCGAGAATCCAATGCTAATGCACCTTCCAGCATCCTCATGTTGGAATGCAGAATTGCTAAGCAACCAAGTTGTTTGGTTGTTAAGGAAGCCATCTGGTTGCAGAAGAGGAATAGCAATATGTATTTGGCTACTAGCCAATGGCATCTTTAGTAACAACATAACACAATCCACAAATCAACAAGGAAAAGCTCAGGAATTGGAAATTGATTGCGTAATTACTAAAATTCAGTTGTCTTTGTATATTAAACCTTGGGATTGGCAACCCAATCTTCTTGACTACATTGCCCCAATACATCATTACCGCACTATCAGCTGTATTGAAGAACTTCCCTCTTATTTTGTTGAAGGCAAAATAATGAAGCAGCCCACAGCAGGTGCTGGATTACATCCATGCTTGGGTAGACAAATGGCAGGTGACATTCACACCACAAAACAAGATAAATCCCAACTATTTTCCCTTGACCTTCAACAGCACCACTTTCACCAAGTCCTCCATCATCAAACCTTGGGGGGGGGGGGGGGGGTCATAAATAATCAGAAGCTGAATTGTGCCAGCCATATCAATACCATGGCTACAAGAGTAAAACAGGCTAGGTACCCTGTGAGGGGCTCACCTCCTGACCCCGCAAAGCCTCTTCAGCACCTACAAGGCTGAAGTCAGGAGTGCGATGAAATACTCACCACATGCCTGAACGAGTGCAGCCACAAGCACACTCAAGAAGCTTGACAACATTAGGGCACAGCAGTTCACTTGATTGGTGCCCCTGAACTTAATATCTACTCCTTGCACCACCAATGCATTGTGGCTGCTATATGTACTATCTACAGAATGCACTGCATCATATAACCAGGATTACTTAGACAGCATCTCCCTCCCCTGAGACCTCTACCACCGAAAATAACAAGAGCAGCAATGTTGTGGGAAGACGATGGGCTAGATTTTCCTGGAGCCGTCAGGCGGGGTTTCAGGCGTGTGGCGGGGGGGGGAAATCCCGAATTTGGGGATCCCGACACCATCCTGCCCAAAACCCCGCCCCACGTAAGTTTCAGGGGCGGCGGGTACCCGCCGCGCACTGGGACCCACCGAAACCAGGCGGGAAGGGATTAGTGCCAATTAACTGCCTGTTAACAGGTAGTTAACAAACAGTTTTTAGTCTAATCCCTATTTTGAGGAGTTTCGTGTGGGTTTCCCGATGGCTCCAAACCACGCCAGGTTAGAGCAGGCGGGCCATCGGGTTGAAGGAGTTGGAGGGGTCGCGATGTCGGCGCACAGGTGAGTGGTGGGTGCATGAGTGTAAAGGTAAGTGTGTTTGGGGTGTCTAAAGTGTGTAAAGAACTTTTACTTACCTGTATTTACCTTAACAGCCTTTCCTCCTGTAGCCGTCGGGAGTCCATCACTCACCCGGAACTTAAAGCTGAACGGCTGTGATCTGTCAAAAGTGACAGACTTCAGCTTTGAGTGCCGGTGAGAGTTCTAACTGAGTCTGTGCAGAAGGACTCATGTTAGAACTCAGAGTGTCAGTGTTTCACAGCTTCAAACAGCTGTGAAACGCTGATATTTCATCTGTCAAGAACTCTTGACAGATGAAATTGCAGTCTGTGACGTCACCTGTTGCTGGGTGGCCCTTAATTGGCCTGCTGAGCCCGCTGGGCGGCCTCAACAAGGTCAATCAAGGGGAAATCGCGCGGATTGGCCGGACATCGAAGTAGGCAGGTCAAAAACCCGAAAGGGGAAGTCCCGCCTTCTTCCCGACAGGTTCAGGAAAATCGACCCCCATCACTTCCTTCACACACCATTCTGACTTGTACCTACATCACTGTCCCTTTATTCTCGCTGGGACAATGTCCTGGAATTCCCTACCTAACAACATTGTGGGAGCATCATTTCCACAAGGACTGCAACAGTTTAAAGGTGACCCACTACCACCTTCTTGGAGCAACTATGGATGGGCAATAAACGCGGCCATGGTAGCACATCACCCACATCCAAAGAAAAAATAAAAACAAAGGCGGCTGAGGGACAGGGCTTCAGTAGTGTCTCACAGACAGAAAATTATACTGCCTCAATTCAACCCTCCAAATGTTATTGTTACGTAAGTGGCAGCAACATTTGTTTTTGCCTCTGCATAATGAAGGGGATAATAATGAAGTCTATAGTTAATAGGAGATTCCGTAGGAGCAAAAAAAAGTGGGCCTTCTATTGGCCAAATATAGTTCATACCTCCCCCTCCTGGTTAGGAATGAATGATGTTATTTTGAATGCTTCATTCTTAATATTTAATCCAATGCTTATTTTATTTCACTGGGCAATAGAATGACAACCGGCATGAATCATGCTGTTCAGCTGGCAACCTTTGTCCCATGCAGGATGTGAGCCTGCATGAGGCATGTTTGGAGTTTATGACTTATTTAGTGCAGGTGGGCTCTAGTATGAAATATTAATTCTTATGGGAATGATGGGCATGTCACTGCCCAAAAGAGCAAAATAGCTACGTATGCCATGCTAAAAGTCATGTGTATAGTGGTAATTCCTCTAAATTTTAGTGTATCCTCTAATTCACCATGAGCAGCACCATATATAATTACAAAATAAAGTGCATTTACTTCCCTCTAGTAATGTTGTCATATCGCTCTCCCAGCCAACCCACCTTCAGTGTGCCAGTGCAGCCTTCGGTCGCCTGAGGAAGAGAGAGTGTTTGAAGACCAGGACCTCAAACCCGGCACTAAGCTCATGGTCTACAGGGCAGCAGTGATACCCACCCTGCTGTATGCCTCAGAGACATGGACCATGTACAGCAGACACCTCAAAGCACTGGAGAGGTACCACCAACGCTGCCTCCGCAAGATCCTGCAAATCCATTGGCAGGATAGGCGCACCAACGTCAGTGTTCTTGCTCAGGCCAACATCCCCAGCATCGAAGCTTTGACCACGCTCAATCAGCTCCGATGGACGGGTCACATTGTCCGCATGCCCGATACGAGGCTCCCAAAACAAGCGCTCTACTCGGAGCTCCGGCACGGCAAGAGAGCCCCAGGTGGGCAGAGGAAACGTTTCAAGGACACCCTCAAAGCCTCCTTGAAAAAGTGTAACATCCCCACCGACACCTGGGAATCCCTGGCCCAAGACCGCACAAAGTGGAGGCGAAGCATCCAGGAAGGCGCCAAACACCTCGAGTCTCTTCGCCGGGAGCAAGCGGAAGCCAAGCGCAGGCAGCGCAAGTCAACCCAAGCACCCCACCCACCCACCCCGTCAACCACCGTCTGCCCCACCTGTGACAGAGACTGCAGGTCCCGCATTGGACTCATCAGTCACATGCGAGCTCATTTTTAATGTGGAAGCAAGTCATCCTCGGTTCCGAGGGACTGCTTAAGAAGAGAAGGAAGAAGAAGACTGGCTGAAAGTACCTGTTGGAAGATTAATTTTGTTATTTTTCATATCTTAAGTTTTAATACTTTTTTGGTCACCAATGAAACAAAATAAAATTAAATAAAAAGAAAAATCATTAATTTTAAAGCAATTGCTAGGTTCACTTTTCTTTGACAATTTGTTTAAGCTCTGTGAAGTCCGGGATGACGGTTGACAAGACAGCAGAATAGAAACTCTTCTGCTTTGGAAACTCAGATTGGATACAAGCATTGGTGAACCAAAATACTGTATAAGATAGGCCGATGTAGGTCTCCCTATTTTGCCTCAACAAAGTGTTTAAACCCCAAATTTAGATTAGCAACTCTTACTGCACCAATGCAATTCTTTCCTGACTTTTCTCACCAGACTTGCCACTTCTATGTAAGTTTGGCAATTAATGCTATTATGTACTGTGGGTCTCAATGTTCCACGAGCTGGGTTGAAACTTTCAAATTCATTTCACAACACCCTTACAGCTAGCAGAGAGAGGAGACTTCCATCCCAGCTGTGAGAGCTGGAATCAAATCCAGGTTATAAAAACAAAAAGGACAATGTACTAACCCACCGCACTGTCCAGTCTCAAGTTTTAACATTTTCCTATTGTCTGTGCACTTTATGCAAAGGTACTGGGAATGAACTACACTTGATATATAGGAATTCCATCCATTCCAGACTGAATAAATACTATCCTTAATTGCTTCCCTCTCGCCTACACATGTGCACGTGCCTGTGTGTGTATGTATTACACAGACACACATATAATTGCCAAAAACACAAATGTCTAGGGAGAATACTTTTGCTGTATTGCGGTTTTACAGCAGAGCTGAGTTCTGCATGTGGAACCTAACCAATGTTTTGCCTTGAAAAAGATTAGAAATGTTCATATGACGTGCCTTGGCTACTTGTGTAGTAAGGATTTACTTTTTGAAACTATATATATTACAATTCAAGAATATAGTAAACTAACAAAGGTGCAGTGCACATTATTTAAACCAATCATAGTTTTATACTGCATTCAGGGAACTCCTGCAGTTGGAATGTAGCCTTTGAATGGAAATGGTTAAACTTTTGCAGCATATTAAACTGCACGCTGTAGCATTTGTGACATCAACAGTTTTAATTGTTTCATTTTGTATCATCTACTAACTATGTAAGGTACTATTTGTATTTCCTCCGCACCCCCCCCCACCCCGCCACAAGTGCCACTGTAAATGTAAAAACTGGATACATTAATAGATTATACCATCCGTCAAATGCTGTTTTAATTATGGGTTTGTATAAGTGATGTAGTGTGCCAGCATTTTAATACACCGGCAGGCAAGACAGGGCACGGATTCACACACACAAGACAGGTTCCAAATGTTGCCACACCATCAGGAAAGGCTTCCTCACAGAAGAAAATAGAAAAAAAACATAAACTATCACCACAAATTTCACTTCAAAAAAATTGAAATGTAATCTATTATTAATGGGGCGTATTTTGCTAACAGTGCTCACCGTTATAACAGGGTAAATTGGACAGCAACTTCTGGTGTCCACACGTGCGCAGTTAAATGTGCAAATCCGGAACTTGCCGTCATAGATACCCTGCTCCTCCACAGGATGCACTATTGCAGTCCTCGCTGATAGACTCAGCATTGAAATGAATGCAACTTACTGTACTTACCCACTAGTTTGCACTAAAAATGGCCAAAAAAGTTAGGGCTGGTGCATTCAGGACTGAGTTTAACAGCATGATAAGTAGTAACTGCTGCTGAACAACCTCTCTGCCCCTGAAAAAATAATTTTACTAGTTTGGAGTCTCATTCCCTCAGAAGAAAATTAATGTTCGAAATTTAAAAAATATATATATTTTTTTACTTTTTCTGTCTGTCCCTTTTGTCTCTCTCCCTTAATCCCATCTGTATTTCCCATCTATATTTCACGTACTGTACATCATTTAAATCTAATTTAGATTTCCTGCTTTATAATGTTCTGATGAAGGGTCATCGACCTGAAACATTAACTCTGTTTCTCTCTCCACAGATGCTGCCTGACCTGCTGAGTATTTCCAGCATTTTCTATTTTTATTCCTGCTTTATACTTCCTGGTTTAGACTGCCCTGTCTCAGGTGAGGATTCCTCAATCTGATTGAATCGGTTTCTTGCCCTGCTCACAGATACCACAGATCCCCTGTAGACAGTGCTGCGCTGAAATAGACGCCAGATTAGAGCATGTCTGTGCACTGAAGCCCGCGAGCGCCATTCCTTCGTCACTGACCACAAAATGCGGGCCATCATATCCAGTTTTTACATTTAACTAAAATTTAAAACCAAAAATGCTGGAAATGCACAGCAGATCCAGCAGTATCCAAAAAGATAAAGGGCCAGAAATTCGCGGCCAGAAGCGTGAGTACGGTCGGGGTACTCACGCATCTGGCCGTTGGAAATGCCAGCGTTCAGCAGGAACAGCGCATGCGGGGAACGCTGGACTTTCCAGACCCGAGGTCTATTCACAGCGCGTGCGACTGCACAGGCAGCGCTTGCGCAGTGAACTTTGTGGATTTCAATGATGGATTCAGTGAGGATAAGTCCTTAGAAGTTACACTTGAAAAAAGCAAGTGTAAAGTTGTTCATTGGCTGCGGAGGAAGATGTATTTTATCGTGGAGCTTCTGAAATGCAATATTTTTGTTTGGGAAAGGGAGGGAAGTTATTTTAAGAAATTTTAAGTAAGTTTTAAAGTTTAAATTTTTTTTTTTTTTTAAAAAGGGTTTTCAGAACGGTAGGTAGAAGGAGCAATTGTGGCTGTGTGAATGGAATGTGAGAATGAGTTATGTATGTATGTCCACATATATTCCTTTACGTATATGTATGTATGTTTTATATTCCTTTACTAATGTGTATGAATGTATGTTTTTAATTATGATTTTCCAATAAGTTACTTTCTCTGAAAGTCATAATTAAATAATACATTCATACACATAAGTAAAGGAATATATACAGACATACATACTTTCAGAAGCTCCACGATAATAAATATCTTCCTCCGCAGCCTCTGGAGCAACTGTACCCATGCTTTTTTCATGTGTAAGTTGTAATGACTGGACCTCACTGAAAGCATTAATGAAAGCGGCGAATTATACTGCGCACGCGCTGCCTGTGCAGTCGCACGCGTTCTGCCTCTGAACCCCTTCGTTCAGAGGACAGGAAATGCCGGTTTTCCCCACATGCACTGTGCATGCTGAAAACCGGCATTTCATCCGGCCAGATGCGTAAGTACCCCGACCGTACTCGCGCATTTGGAAGGGAATTACTGGGCCAACATTTTACATGTCAATAAAATGAAAAATTTAACAATTGCACGACTTGCCCCCTCGCATCTGCGACTGAGGGTCCAAGGAGGTGCATTGCGCAAGAGGTCATCATCGTACGTATCCTCACACTGTTCCCTTTGGGGAACTGTATGAAGTGGTGGAAGGATTTATGGCCGTGATTAACGCTCATTCCGTGACCGTAACCATCTTTGAACCAGCCATTAGGGTGGTTAGTCCTATGGCGGGAGGGTTTTACGGGCTCCCACAACCCATCTGAGGGGGGGGGGGGCCACCAACACCCACGGACGCAAGTATCCCGCTGGATGTCCACCCAGAATTTAAAGTTGGAGCTCCGACTCCACTTGCCGGGACTGTCTGGAGTGGGGTTCAAAACCCTACTCCTTCTGGCCCAGCGGCGGGGATGCTTACTGCTACGCAAAAGGCCCACTCCGCACAAAAGGTGACACCCATACGTTTCCTGCGCCTTTTCCCTCCCCGTGACTGGAGCCCTATGCTGCCATTTCACGTTGCTAATCGGATTGGGCCTTTGTCATAGCGGTAGGATCCCCGCCGCTGGGCCAGATCAGGGTAGGGTTTCGAACCCCGCTCCAGACAGTCCCGGCAAGTGGAGTCGGAGCTCCGGCTCTAAATTCTGGGTTGACATCCAGTGGGATATTTGCGTCCGTGGGTGTGGGTGGCCCCCCCTCCTTGTATAGCTTGTGGGAGCCCGTAAAACCCTCCCGCCATAGGACTAACCGCCCTAATGGCTGGTTCAAAGATGGTTACGGTCACGGAATGAGCATTAATCATGGCCATAAATCCTTCCACCACTTCATACAGTTCCCCAAAGGGAACAGTGTGAAGACACGTATGACGACGACATTGCTAAATAAATAAATGGAATTAAAAAAATTCTTTTAGGGCTTTTAAAAGTCTTTAAATTGCTTTAATTCTCTTTAAAACTACTTCAGATTACTCAAAATAATGTAAACATTTTAAAAAGTTTATAAAAGTTACCAAAATCTTCAAAAAACTTCCAAAAACCTATTTAAACTGCTGCTTTGCATGTAAAAATGCTTAGCAGCTTGACAGAAACATTGGGGGCGTATTCAGTGAAACTGAGACCTCAAGGGGCGTGTCTCACTTACACTGCACGCTCCTGGCTTCGCGCTGGCTGCACTTCTGGGCGGCGTGACGTCATACGCTGCCTGGGATTCTTCTTTTTCAAACACCAAGTCCAGGCGTCCCTGGAGCTGATCGGCAGTAGCGCGGGGTAAGTGCATATACGGGGCTTGCACGCGCGGCAAGCCCCGTTCACCAATTTCTGGCCCAAAATATAGATTAACTTTTTGGATATAGTCCCTTCTTTAGACCCCTTGATGAGATTACTACCCAGAAATCACTCATGTATCTATTTTTCCCTGCATACATTAAGGCAAAGAACTAAATTTGTTTTGCAATTTGCTATGGAAGCTTTCACTTATAAAAAGTACCTTTAGCCATAAGCACTTAAGATTGTAAGATGTTAAATGTTAGAAATAAAAACACTACAAAATATCAATATGAACGCTTTGAAATATCCTTTAAAGCATTTCAAAATGTATAGTTGCAAAGTGTCAATACAATGTTCAATTTCCTTTTCCTGATTTCAGAAAACCATATTTCCCAAACAAATGTGTCCATACTTGAGAAGTCTGCATTCCAGTTAATACTACCATTCTGCTTCCTCTGTCCTTCTCTACATTTCCACTTAAGTATTTATACATTAAAAAAATTAAAATAAGGTAGTTGCAAATTACATTAATGAGATGGCTGATGTTTACCTTTTGTTACCAATGTCTTATTACAGTAACAGATGATGGATGCTAAACATAGGAAAAGCATTTTCTACACAGCTGCAATTTGTTCTTGATACAACGTTCCAAATGTTTGGACTACTCTCCATCACCACAAAGAACCCTCTGTTTTCAACACTACAAACATCACGGTGCTTTTCAAGTACAGTATCTTATTAAAATCCCTGAAGAGCGCTATCTGAAATATTAAAGCACTGGTCAACTGAATTTGTTTTATTAACAATTTGGATATCAGTTTATGAAGCACAATTATTCCGATACAATCAAGTTGTTAACAGTGCAGTCTCAAAGACTATGACTATGTGTCAATGTCAGCCTTGGCTCAGTGGTAGCACTTTGAGTCAGAGGGGTTGTGGGTCACCCCACACCAGAGACTTGAGCATATAAACTAGGCTGACACTTCAGGGCAGTATTGATGGAATGCTACATGGTCTGAGGTGCTGTTTTTTGGCTGAGATATTAAACCTGCCTTCTCAGATAGACACAAAAGATCCCATGGCACTATTTGGAGAAGAGCAGGGGAGTGCTTCCCTGTGTCCTGACCAATATTTGTCGCTCAACCAATATCACTAAAAAACAAATTATCTGGTCATTATTTCTTTGCTGTTTGTGGGAACTTGCTGTGCACAAATTTGCTGCCATGTTTCCCTACAGTACAACAGTGACTACAATTCAAAAGTATTTCATTGGCTGTAAAGTGCTCTGGGATGTCCAGAGGTCATGAAAGGTGCTATATAAATGCAAGTTCTTTCTTTCTATGACCAACACTGTAAAAACAACAAATAAAAATTAAGTCTGGAAACTACTTGCCAATTATTAGTGAATAAACATGTTAAACATGCTTGCATGACATTCTGCTGTTTAAAACAAACAGCTCAACACCTGCTCTAAAAAAGCAGACAAAGGAATTTCAAACTAACGTCAATATTTGTGGATGAACATTTAACCCAACAGTTATCTCTAGGCCTTACTTTGTTCTGTATTAGATTGTGACAACTGTGATTACAAACATTTGATTATCCATGAATATTACCAAGTC
>NC_141004.1:40602432-40670608 GCF_052327205.1 Somniosus microcephalus | reverse complement strand
GGGGTGACAGGGGAGGGGGAGGGGGGGTGACAGGGGAGGGGGAGGGGGGTTTTACAGGGGAGGGGGGGGGTGACAGGGGAGGGGGGAGGGGGGTGTGACAGGGGAGGGGGAGGGGGGGTGTGACAGGGGAGGGGAGGGGGGGTGTGACAGGGAGGGGGAGGGGGTGTGACAGGGGAGGGGGAGGGGGTGTGACAGGGGGAGGGGGAGGGGGGTGTGACAGGGGAGGGGGAGGGGGTGTGACAGGGGGAGGGGGAGGAGGGAGGGGTGTGACAGGGGAGGGGGGAGGGGGGTGTGACAGGGGAGGGGGCGGGGGGTGTGACAGGGGAGGGGGCGGGGGGGGTGTGACAGGGAGGGGGCGGGGGTTGTGACAGGGGAGGGGGCGGGGGGGTGTGACAGGGAGGGGGAGGGGGGGTGACAGGGGAGGGGGAGGGGGGTGACAGGGGGGAGGGGAGGGGGAGGGGGGGTGACAGGGGAGGGGAGGGGAGGGGGGGAGGGGGGTGACAGGGGAGGGGGAGGGGGGGTGACGGGGAGGGGGGAGGGGGGTGACAGGGGAGGGGGGTGACAGGGGAGGGGGGTGACAGGGGAGGGGGGGGTGACAGGGGAGGGGTGACAGGGGAGGGGGTGACAGGGGAGGGGTGACAGGGGAGGGGTGGTGACAGGGGAGGGGGAGGGGGGGGTGTGACAGGGGAGGGGGGAGGGGGGTGACAGGGGGAGGGGGGAGGGGGGTGACAGGGGAGGGGGGAGAGGGGTGACAGGGGGAGGGGGAGGGGGTGACAGGGGAGGGGGAGGGGGGGTGACAGGGGAGGGGGAGGGGGGGTGACAGGGGAGGGGGAGGGGGGGTGACAGGGGAGGGGGGGGTGACAGGGGGAGGGGGAGGGGGTGACAGGGGAGGGGGAGGGGGGTGACAGGGGAGGGGGAGGGGGTGACAGGGGAGGGGGAGGGGGTGGCAGGGGAGGGGGAGGGGGGGGTGACAGGGGAGGGGAGGGGGGGTGACAGGGGAGGGGGAGGGGGGTGACAGGGGGAGGGGGAGGGGGGGTGACAGGGGGAGGGGAGGGGGGGTGACAGGGGAGGGGGAGGGGGGTGACAGGGGAGGGGGAGGGGGGGGTGACGGGGGAGGGGGAGGGGGGTGACAGGGGAGGGGGAGGGGGGTGACAGGGGAGGGGGGAGGACAGGGGGAGGGGGAGGGTGGTGACAGGGGAGGGGGAGGGGGGGTGACAGGGGAGGGGGAGGGGGGGTGACAGGGGAGGGGGGAGGGGGGTGACAGGGGAGGGGGAGGGGGGTGACAGGGGAGGGGGAGGGGGGTGACAGGGGAGGGGGAGGGGGGTGACAGGGGAGGGGGAGGGGGGTGACAGGGGAGGGGGAGGGGGTGACAGGGGAGGGGGGGTGACAGGGGAGGGGGGGGTGACAGGGGAGGGGGAGGGGGAGGGGGGTGACAGGGGAGGGGGAGGGGCGTGACAGGGGGAGGGGGAGGGGGGGTGACAGGGAGGGGTGTGACAGGGGAGGGGGAGGGGGGTGACAGGGGAGGGGGAGGGGGGTGACAGGGGAGGGGGAGGGGGGTGACAGGGGGAGGGGGGGAGGGGGGTGACAGGGGAGGGGGAGGGGGGTGACAGGGGAGGGGGAGGGGGGTGACAGGGGAGGGGGAGGGGGGTGACAGGGGAGGGGGGAGGGGGGTGATAGGGGAGGGGGGATGACAGGGGAGGGGGAGGGGGTGACAGGGGAGGGGGAGGGGGGTGACAGGGGAGGGGGGTGACAGGGGAGGGGGAGGGGGGTGACAGGGGGAGGGGGAGGGGGTGACAGGGGAGGGGGAGGGGGGTGACAGGGGAGGGGGAGGGGGGTGACAGGGGAGGGGGAGGGGGGGTGACAGGGGAGGGGGGTGAGGCGGGGGGGGTGACAGGGGAGGGGGAGGGGGGTGACAGGGGAGGGTGAGGGCTGACAGGGGAGGGGGAGGGGGGCTGACAGGGGAGGGGGAGGGGGCTGACAGGGGAGGGGGAGGGGGGTGACAGGGGAGGGGGAGGGGTGGTGACAGGGGAGGGGGAGGGTGGTGACAGGGGAGGGGGAGGGTGGTGACAGGGGAGGGGGTGACAGGGGAGGGGGAGGGGGGTGACAGGGGAGGGGGAGGGGGGTGACAGGGGAGGGGGAGGGGGGTGACAGGGGAGGGGGGTGACGGGGAGGGGGAGGGGGGTGACAGGGGAGGGGGAGGGGGTGACAGGGGAGGGGGGTGACAGGGGAGGGGGAGGGGGGTGACAGGGGAGGTGGGTGACAGGGGAGGGGGAGGGGGGTGACAGGGGAGGGGGAGGGGGGTGACAGGGGAGGGGGAGGGGGGTGACAGGGGAGGGGGAGGGGGGTGACAGGGGAGGGGGAGGGGGGTGACAGGGGAGGGGGAGGGGGGTGACAGGGGAGGGGGAGGGGGGGTGACAGGGGAGGGGGGAGGGGGGGTGACAGGGGAGGGGGAGGGGGGTGACAGGGGAGGGGGAGGGGGGTGACAGGGGAGGGGGAGGGCGGTGACAGGGGAGGGGGGAGGGGTGTGACAGGGGAGGGGGAGGGGTGTGACAGGGGGAGGGGGAGGGGGTGTGACAGGGGAGGGGAGGGGGGTGACAGGGGAGGGGAGGGGGGTGACAGGGGAGGGGGAGGGGGGTGACAGGGGAGGGGGAGGGGGGGTGACAGGGGAGGGGGAGGGGGGGTGACAGGGGAGGGGGAGGGGGGTGACAGGGGAGGGGGAGGGGGGTGACAGGGGAGGGGGAGGGGGGTGACAGGGGAGGGGGAGGGGGGTGACAGGGGAGGGGGAGGGGGGTGACAGGGAGGGGGAGGGGGGTGACAGGGGAGGGGGAGGGGGGTGACAGGGGAGGGGGAGGGGGCTGACAGGGGAGGGGGAGGGGGCTGACGGGAGGGGGAGGGGGTGACAGGGGAGGGGGAGGGGGGTGACAGGGGAGGGGGAGGGGGGTGACAGGGGAGGGGGGAGGGGGGGGTGACAGGGGAGGGGGAGGGTGGTGACAGGGGAGGGGGGAGGGTGGTGACAGGGGAGGGGGAGGGTGGTGACAGGGGGAGGGGGAGGGGTGTGACAGGGGAGGGGAGGGGTGGTGACAGGGGAGGGGGAGGGGTGTGACAGGGGGGGAGGGGGGGGGAGGGGGGTGTGACAGGGGAGGGGGAGGGTGTGACAGGGGAGGGGAGGGGGGTGACAGGGGAGGGAGGGGGGTGACAGGGGAGGGAGGGGGGGTGACAGGGGAGGGAGGGGGGTGACAGGGGAGGGAGGGGGGGTGACAGGGGAGGGAGGGGGGGTGACAGGGGAGGGAGGGGGGTGACAGGGGAGGGAGGGGGGGTGACAGGGGAGGGAGGGGGGTGACAGGGGAGGGAGGGGGGGTGACAGGGGAGGGAGGGGGGTGACAGGGGAGGGAGGGGGGGTGACAGGGGAGGGAGGGGGGTGACAGGGGAGGGAGGGGGGGTGACAGGGGGGAGGGAGGGGGGGTGACAGGGGAGGGAGGGGGGTGACAGGGGAGGGAGGGGGGTGACAGGGGAGGGAGGGGGGTGACAGGGGAGGGAGGGGGTGACAGGGGAGGGAGGGGGGGTGACAGGGGAGGGAGGGGGGGGTGACAGGGGAGGGAGGGGGGGTGACAGGGGAGGGAGGGGGGGTGGACAGGGGAGGGAGGGGGGTGACAGGGGAGGGAGGGGGGTGACAGGGGAGGGAGGGGGGGTGACAGGGGAGGGAGGGGGGTGACAGGGGAGGGAGGGGGGTGAAAGGGGGAGGGGGGAAAGGGGGAGGGGGAAAGGGGGAGGGGGAAAGGGGAGGGGGAAAAGGGGAGGGGGGAAAAGGGGAGGGGGGAAAAGGGGAGGGGGGAAAGGGAAGGGGGGGAAAGGGAAGGGGGGAAAGGGAAGGGGGGAAAGGGGAGGGGGGAAAGGGGAGGGGGAAAGTGGAGGAGGGGAGGAGGGGGGAGGGGAGGAGGTGAGGGAGGGGGAGAGGGAGAGGGAGGGGCAGACCCTCTCCCCTCTGCCGGCGATGGCTCCGCTGAGCTCCGTGCCGCCCCACGCACTGACATGCCGAGCGCAGTGCCCCGGTCAGCCCGAGGCCGGGCCTGAGGCGGCTTGAGACGGCCGATTGCGGCTGGCCTTGGTAACCCTCTCCGCTCCCCCTCCCCTCCCGAGCCGCCCCCCCCCCCCCGCTAACCTGCTCGCTTCCCTCTGGCCGCGCTCTGTGTGGAGGTACGCGTGCGCCGTGCAGCGCGAGCGTGAATGAAGCGCGAGGAACTTGCAGTGAGCCCAGCCAGCCTTTACCAAGATGGCTGGCCAGTGGTTCAGAATCGGGCCCAGCAGGGGGGTGGGGGGTGGGAGGAGCTTGCCACAAACAATTGCCTCGGGGGTCCAGCATGGCTGGCAACAGACGCCCAGGCTTCGAGGCCTGCCTGCAAAAATGGGGAAAGGTAGGAAAATTTATGAGATTAGATAAAAGATTTAGAAAGTAATTAACTTTAAAAAAAAAACAATATGTGTTTCAAAAGCAACTTTTTTTTAAATACGCAGAAAGCGGGAAAAAGAAATGAAAAGTTTGGAATCAAGATGGCGGCGACTCACCTCGGTTCAGAATGATAAGGCCCGCCCACACACGCACCGATTGGTCAACCGTCAGGTCACTGAACTGTAGGATTGGTCAATCATCACGTCACTCAACTGTAGGATGGCCCGCCCCGACTCGATGCAAATGAGCGGATAATGAGAGGAATTTTGAACGTTTTTTGGATACCGTCGGCACAATTTTTGTCCGAGCAAAAGTAAATACACCTACAAGAGTCCCCTAATGATGAGCTTTCTTTTGATATAACATATGTGTAGGTACGCTCTATAACTTTTGATTGTATAGCCGGCCAGACAGACAGACAGAAAGACAGACATATCCTTTTATTTTATATATATATAGACTAGCTGAAGTGCCGGGCGGTGCCGAGGCTTTTTCGAGGGAATGTTGTTGTTGGAAGAGAGAGAGAGCGCGACTGGGGGGGAAGAGAGAGAGCGACTGGGGGGGGAAGAGAGAGAGCGACTGGGGGGGAGAGAGCGACTGGGGGGAAGAGAGAGAGCGACTGGGGGGGAAGAGAGAGAGCGACTGGGGGGGGGGGGAAGAGAGAGAGCGACTGGGGGGGGAAGGGGAGGGGGGAGGGAAAGGGGGAGGGGAAGGGGGAGGGCGGGGGAAGGGAGGGCGGGGGGAGGGGGGGAGGGAAGGCGGGGGGGGGAAGGGAGGGCGGGGGGGGGAGGGAGGGCGGGGGAGAAAAAGGGGGGGGAAGGGGGGGGCGGGGGAGAGGAGGGAGGGCCCCCCACCCGAGGGTCGCGGCCCCCCCCCGAGGGTCGCGCCCCCCCCCCGAGGGTCGCGGCCCCCCCCCCCCGAGGGTCGCGGCCCCCCCCCCCCGAGGGTCGCGGGCCCCCCCCCCCCCCCGAGGGTCGCGGCCCCGCCCCCCCGAGGGTCGCGGCCCCCCCCCTCGCCCCCGAGGTGAAGACCGCCGATTGCGGCTGTGCAAGACGGCCGGGTGGGCCTGTTGCCAGGGTGACGCTTGACGCTCAGCAAGCCCCGCCCCCCGGCCGAGCCAGAGAGAGACGCCGCGTCTCAGCTCCTGCTGCGCGCGCACCCTAGCGGCGCTGGGCTGAGGCTCGGCCCTCCAGCCTTCGAGTGGGGCCGGGAGGTGCCTAGCTCGGGCGTGGGTGCAAAGGAGAAGCCGAGGCTTCGAGGCCTACCTGGAAAAACGGGGAAAGGTAGGAAAATTAATGAGATTAGATAAGTTAATTACTTTCTAAATCATTTTTTTTTTTAAAACAATATGTGTTTTAAAAGCAACGTTTTTTTTTAAGACGCAGAAAGCGGGAAAAAGGAAAAGTTTGGAATCAAGATGGCGGCGATTCACCTCGGTTCAGAACGATAAGGCCCGGCCACACACGACAGCAACCCGGCGTACGATTGGTTGAGCTCGAGGTCACTCTGTCGCTAATGAGCAGATAATGAGATGCTAATGAGCGGAATGTTGAAGGTTTTTGGGATACCGCGGGCGCGATTTTAGCCCGGCCGAAACGTAAATACGCTTAAAACCGTCTCGGAAACGTAAGCTTTCTTTGGAGGTAATGCGCGCGTAGGTACGCCCTGTAACTTTCGAGCGCATAGCCCGACAGACGCACAGGCGATGACAGACAGAATGACAGAATGACAGAATGACAGAATGACAGAATGACAGACAGATGTACCGATTTATATATATAAGATAAATAGAACTTTTTAGTATACAGTAAACTCTTTCCTATCCGGCACCCACAGGACCGGGATGGTGCCGGTTGATGAAAAATTCCGGATAACAGAGAGGTAGGCAATTTTTAACACAAAAAAAATAAAAACCACAGACTAACTCGGCCACCGCAGGAAACTCTGACTCGGAAAAACAAAAAATGAATGGATTTGGCAAGATTACCGGTTATCTATTTTGCCGGTTATTAAAGAATTCCAGATGATTAAGTGCCGTTTAAACGAGAGTTTACTGTAATTTGTTTAATTTGAGTTAGTCTTAATATCAGGGTTGTCACTAGGAATTTAGCAAAGCCGAATGGTGTACATGTGAACTTTTCATGATGTGCCCACTTGACCTGTAAAAAATACACTTAGCAGTGCAAGAATAGGCTTTGGGGGAAAAATTGGCTTGCACCCCAAAATTGAATGGTAGCACCCCAAGCAGGAGGCGGGGCGCTACTGGAAGTGCTCCCCCTCCCTCTTGGGACACTCCTATTGAATATCACGCCGCTACATACAGCAGCGCCACCCGCGTCGACACATAGCACTGCGGTACTGCAGGCCTCGCTCCCCTGAGTAAAGGGGAGGGGCCTAGAGCAGCGCACACCGGGGCCCTGCTGGCCCACCGGGGAGCGGGGTGTTGGGAAGAGAGCCCAGCACTCAAGAGGAGCATCGGGCTGACCGATTGCGGCTGGCACCCCGCAGGAGCAGGAGCGAGGGGGCAGGTGCTGGCAGGCGGCTCCCAAAAAATGGCCCGCCCGGCATCTGCCCTTTAATTTGCGGTGTCCTGGCTGCAAAAACGCCACCCTGACCCTGTCGGACATAGCATCCGGTGGTAGGTCAGGGGGCACGAGCCAAGTTTGCGGCCAGGGCACGAGCAGGGCGAAGCGCACGGAGGCACAACGCCGTGGGGTGCTACCGGCTAACGCTAACCTCCTGCTGAATTTCACGGGAGGCATTAGCGGCCCATTACCAGGCGCTAAGTGCTTTGCGCCCCCCCCGTTAGCGCCCCCTTGGAGCACTAAAGGGAGGCGCAAAGCAACCAAATTTTTCCCCCCTTGTCTTTCCACACTTGTATTTGCAGTGAGCAATTTGACCTAAACAACATTAGGGTGAACTACTCGTGGTTACAGGCTGGTCACGTGTGGTGATGAATTAAAAGCATTACACAACAAAAAGCATACTAGTGCATTACTAAAGCAGATTGACCACACAACAATTTTTTCTATATCATATTGGTGCCAATACATTAAATAAGCCTGCAGCTAGTCTGAAGTAAACACAATTTCAGCCCAGATTCAGCAGAAAGTTTGCATTTTTCACTCAGTCTTAAGGGGAATAACTCAAATGTCATGCTGGGGCAGCAAGGGTACGGTGAGAGATTGGTTTAGATTGAGACTGACAGGCAATCTACTACACCTTCTGCTATAGATTAGACCCAACTATTTCACACGATGACCTATACACTACATAAAAGCAGCAAATAGCTTCCACTTGGCACCACTGACATCCATAAATGCTTTTACAAGACACGAAGTGACATTTCCTTACAAAGTGAGCAATGCTACTTGTTGCAAAAAAATCACACACACGCCTGCAACTAGGTAGACAGAGGGCACAGATTTCAATATACAAGTCTGCAGATCTCTGAAACTTCTAATTATAACAAGCCTGTTTGTTCTGAAAGTTCCTTGTCCGAAATGGGTTTGACTTGCCTATGGTGAATGGCTTGATTTGATCACCCAATGGTCGAGGAAATGTAAACAAAATAAAGTATTACACGTACCTTCAATCTCCAAGATAAACCATTTTTAATGATGCTTTGATAGGTTGTACAATATAAAATAGACTGCATGTACTTACTCTGCCAGATTTAGAAGAAACTTTGTTTTTGCTTCCTTTTGGTCTTCCTCGTGGTCGCTTTGGAATAGGAGCTCCAGTTGGTTCCTATTAGAAGGAAGGAAAAAAAAGTTTTAAAATAAATTACAGCTAAGGTAAACCACTTGTCTATTCCTGTAATTTTTGCTAATTGCCTCATACTAATATGGGGAGAGAAAAACAAGGTTTTATTTAGTTCATCCACTGTTATACTTTGTCTTTCACAGTATTGGTCTGTTGTCGCTGTGATCAGCACATGACAGTCACTGCATTTTATTTAATTTAATATTTGTATTCTTTCATAAAATAGTTGCTAGAGGAACATCAGCCCTTTGTCGTCCCCAACCACCAACATAAACACCGACAGCTTCAGCACGCCGCTACATTTATGCATTTTGATACAATAAAAGCTGAGCTGAGCCTTTCTTAATTTACATACTTGGATGATAAACAATCCCCACTAATTCTGCTACTGCCCTATTAAACATCTCCATCGAACTGGAAGGCTTTCTGAATTTATATATGTTTATGAGCAGAATTATAAACTTTGTAAAATGCTAATAATATTAAAACATGGAAAATGATCATTTTAGTTATAGTTATGATAAAAGTGGAAAACATTACTAGTTTTGAAAAGTTGCATATAATTGATGATACTACAATATTATGAACATCATCTATAGATTGTATCTTCTAACAAACCCTCACTGTAATAAGGGGAAAAACACACTAAACCTTAATGCTGCAGCCAAAACAGTGTCTACTGCAGCATAAATAAACCTACTCCAGCAACCAACGTGCCAGAATTTCAGAACTGGTTACTCTAGAAAATTAGCTTGCTTGAAAATGTCCCAATATATCAACATCTCTTTGAAAAGGTAAATGGTTAGTTGGTAAAATTTCCTATAAGACAGCTTCCAGCACTAGTTAAATAAAACACACGCACACAATATATTGCAAAAGTTTGCACTGCAGCAGATAAACAACCAAACTATTGCATGAACATACTCTGACCGCCAATACTCAGGCTAACCAACTTCTTAACAACAGGTTGCTCCAAGAAATCAGGCAGTCTGGGGCCTCCTCATGCAGCGACAATACTATTTTGATTGCCATCTACCCTCATTTTGAAACAGTCAACACACAATAGATGCAGGGGTGGTTGGGATGCTTGCATAACTATTCATAAATGCCATGATACACTTCCATTAATACAAGATTTTTTTAAAGTTTAAAAACCCTCTTTTCAATCAAACTCAAAAGAAAAAACTATTTCAAAAGATCAAAATTTTAAGATTTGGTTTTAATCAATGGGGGAAGGGAGGAGAATTCACAATTAAGAAAATAACGTAAACCCTCTTGCAATGCTTGTTACCATACTGCCAACAATCTAGCAACTGAGTCCTGTTTGGGCTGCAGCCATTAGCAACACACTGACGTCAACCCGGGGGAGGGCAGACGGAACCCAACCAACTCTCTCCTGATCGACAGCCCGGCCAGCCACACACAGCCCGGCGACCTCCGTCACCCGGCCAATCGCCGCAGGGAGGGGTCCGGGACTACCGGTTCACAATGGTTTAAAGGTCTCATCTTGCGCTGGTGCTGAAAGCAACATTTGTAACAAAGACAAAAATCGAAGGGACAGGGTAGAAGTGCAGCGTGCTTGAAACAAGGCAACGCGGCCCGTCAGCCCCTAAAAACACCTCGAAGGCCGTGCAAATAAAAACCAGGAGAGAACATTTTACACCAGCTTATTTATAAGCCAGCCGGTGCTCCGCAATTGTGAAATTGATAAATTATTCAAAAAACGGCCTCATGCATTTTATATTTGACACCAAAATAAACTGCGACCAACTACAACCGGCGTATTTTATGAAGACGTGTTAGCAATCGGACGATATGCAAAATAGAAAAACTTGCATTAAAATCTAAAAACGTGTTCCTGGGTCGGTAAGAGAAAAAAAATGTAGCTCAAAAGCAAAAATTATAGCTGTTAACTTAAAATAGTAAATTATTGTGTTTTACGCGTGCGCATTCTTGTCTGGCCAAGTGAGAAAAAAGTATGCAAAGTACAGGTTTAAGTAAAACGTATTATAAAATGTAAATTATACATTTCATACTTGGGGTTGCTTCCTGGGTCTGCCGCGTCCTCTTTTTGGCGTTACATCCTTCTCCTGTTTTACTGCTAAAGGCTGGCTGGGCTTTGCACCTGTGTCACTCATCGTTATTTTTCTGCAAAAAAACCCCCCCAATAAATAAAAAGTAACTCATTAAAAAAAATAGACAAATGAAGATTAAACTGCAGCAAACAGAAGCTGAAACTTCCCACAGTAACATCACCATGCAATCGAGGCACTGAAAGCTTGCATTATTATACTTTAAATGGCAAAAAACACTCACAAGAATGCAACGTCAATCTGCAACAGAAACCCTTTTTCCTCCTTTGATCAAAATTAAAACAAAATGCTGGTGCAAATGCAGAGCCCACATACACCCAGACTAGGCCTGTTCCTGTACTCGATTCCTACCCTGAATGATGATCACACTGCTCTAATACGGCGGATGGAAGGAAACGGAGAATGAAAATATAAAAAAACACTCCTGGCTCAGCTCCAAAGGCGGGCAATACTATAAACAGTAATGGTATATTTTATAAAAATAATAATTAAAAAAAACCCTAAACAATATCAAAGCAGCTGCCACAGTCTTGGACCGAGTTACATAGCAGCAAACCAAGTTCTGATTGGATCCCATCCAGCAGGTTATTATACAGAATCCTCCTAAGGGATGATCTACCCACTCAAATATGCACGCTTACTATTATTATTTTCAATGGGGGATCTTTTGGGGACAAATTGTCACTATTTAAAATATGTTGCAATGCTTGTATTACGCATGTCGCTATTGATAGGTTTATATTTTGCAGCATCACATGCTCGGTGACTGGACTCGGGCTGTCGCCTCCCACCAGCCGGCGAGCCTTTGATTTGAGGCGCGCACACCATCGCCCGCGCTCTCCACCCCACTCAGACCCCCAGAAGCAGCCAAAAGGTTGCCCTGACTTCTCAGGCGTAGCTCGTCCACGCTTTTTTTTTGAGGCAATGTGCGAGAACTACACCTAAAACATTGCAGAAGATTTTTTGTTTTTACTCGTCCTCCTGTTCACTTCAGAGCACTTTAACCCTGATGACAGGTAACAAGAGAAGTTTCATTTCACTGTAGTTGCCCTTTGTCGTACTCGGCAACCTTTTATATATTTACCATAATAATTTTACATCAATGTTAAATATATGAAAAGATCAACAATCAGACTTTGGTGACATTCAAATGAAGACATGTGTGTTTCACTATTTGTTTTCTTTCCTTTTAATTATTTTTCACACACTATTCTCCAACTAAGTGGACGGTAGTTATCCTGTTTCCAAGCTTCACACTTTTGGGACTGGCAGTTTGGATTTTCACAAGAGGTTTTAGGTTCATCTCTCCTGATTTTCCACACCCCTTCTGCAGAAGAGCCTTAACTGTTTGTCTTTTCAGTGGCCTGGCTGAGATTGGGACCTCACTGTATGGGAAATCATTGGTGCGCACACATAAACTTTCTTATTTAAGGTGCACCCTTCTGTGGTGAAGGTAGATAATCGGGTTGATCAATGTAACATAGGCTGAGTCCACCATAATCTTTACAAGAGTTTTTATTTGATAACATTAGGGTATAATCTTCAAATAGAGGCAGTGAATAAGGATTGAATTGTTTAAACTTGTTGAAAATACTGTTATTGAAAAGAATGTTTCGAGAGGCCAATAAAATTCAAAGTCACTGTTTTAAACAATAGGCTATTTGTTTGCATCAGAGTTTTTGACTTGCAAACCAAATATTCCTGATAGTAATTATCCCTTTGCATTTCATAATCACTTAAAAAAAAAATAAACTCTATATGGAGCTTTAGATAAAACAAGGAATGCAGTCTTATTTTGACATCTAATGAAAGTCACGCTCAGAATATTAACCTATCTTTTTCAGATGCTGACATCTGTGCATTTCTAGTATTTTCTATTTTTATTTCGACATTCACAGTTTTCTGTTTCTCTCAGTCTTATATTTTGACTTACTATTTTATCAAAATATTACTCACCTGAAATTAAATTATTAAATGGTAAACTCTAGTTTATAAAATTAGGTATTGATTTTAACTGCAAATAGTCGTGGCTCAGTTGGTAGCACTCTTGCCTCTGAGTCAGAAGGTTGTGGGTTCAAGTCCCACTTCAGAGAATTGAGAGCAAAAATCTAAGCTGATACTCCAATGTAGTGCTGAGGGAGTGCTGCACTGTCAGAGGTTCTGTCTTTCAGATGAGATGTAAAACCAAGGCCCTGTCTGCTCCCAGGTGGACGTAAAAGATCCCATGGCACTATTTCGAAGAAGAGCAGGGGAGTTGTCCCCCGTGTCCTGGCCAATAATTATCCCTCAAGCAACGTCACTAAAACAGATTATCCGGTCATTATCGCAATGTTGTTGGTGGGAGCTTGCTGTGCACAAATTGGCTGCTGTGTTTCCTACATTACAACAGTGACTACACTTAGAAAAGTACATCATTGGCTGTAAAGTGCTTTGGGATGTCCGGTGGTCGTGAAAGGCGCTATATAAATGCGAGTCTTTCTTTACAGTTTCAAATGTTCTCTCTTTGCTTGGTCTGGCAAAAATGACTTAAACTAGTTTAAACACGGTGCAGTTTAATGGGTTAGAGAAACTAAAGTTGAGAAATGATTATAACAGAATGCTTTTTTTCTTGCTTGGTAACCTATTTCATTTATAATGGGCCAGTATTTGCAGGGCATCTAACAGCATCTGCTGTTAGTTAGACTTGCCCTGGCATGTTTTAGGTTTTTTCATTTTTTGTGTGGCAAGTCGCTGAAAGTGCGAGCTGATAACATCGCAGTGAGGGAAAACGGGCATCTGGGACCTGAGTGAACAGGGAAAGCAACTGTGTATCTCCTTAACCAATCCGATGAAAGATTGTAAAATTAACAGAGGAATGATGGAGAAGGACGTGTAAGCTGGAGTGGGTGAATTCAATGTCAAATCAGGTACAGAAAGAAAAATAAAGTGAGGGAAAGAAAGATTAGATTAAGGGAGAGCAAAAAGAGATAGAAAGGAAAAGCAAAAACATTTTTTTTAATTTTAAATTTGTCATTTTTTAAATGACCAAAACCAATTAATACCTGAAGGAATGAGACACCACGCTTTCAATAGTTAATTTTCAGCGCCAGAGAGGTTGATTGGCAGCAATTAACAGTCATCACGTCGTTAAAAGAATACTTGCACTGGTAATGACAAGACTTAACTTTCTGTGGCAAGTTTAGTTTGTATCTACTGCCAAATGCAGCAACTCCACGCCATTCAATGCATTTCAATGGTGAGACAGACAGTAAAATACCATTTTTATGAAGCTCATGGGGAGAGCTGCAACACGGACAGCATCTTTTGTACTGGTTATTTACTGACAATTTTAAATGTGTTTTGAATTCTTTTGTATGGACTAGGTTTTTTTGGGACATGCAAAAATACAGCATTACACAGTCCAAGAAACAAAGAAAATGAGATCAAAGTCATGCATGCATAAAGAGAGTACAACAATATCCTGCATATTAAATTATGTTTTAGTGTTTATATTTTTCATTTTAATTTTTTTTCTTGCTGCTAGGGTCTCCTTGTTAAGCTAGCCTCTGGATTAAACAGCTCTTAGCATTAAATAGTTAAAGGTTTCAGAGAAGTTCACTGTTGCAGGAATGCTGCTGTCCATGGTATTATTTGGTATTAATGCAACCTTTTCCAACAGGAATGTTCAAGTTACAAAGAAACAAGTAAAAATCTACTCCCTCTGGTAATGCACACACTTTGGCAGTGTTCCAGTTAGCCAGATCCAGTTGTGAATGATTTGTGTGAAATATTGCCATGGTAAAAAAATGTTACTTAATTCATTTTTTTTCCAAATAGCACAGCAACTCTGGATTATATAGCACACTTCATGCAAACTGTTTTGTCATTTTCTGTTTAAACTTGACTTCCTAATCCTACACCCTTGTTTATACAGGAAATGCGGTCAAATAACTGAGTCATGCCTGTACTTGGTAAAGGCTCCATGCTAAATTGGAAACATAAGAATTTTTACTTTTGAAATAATTAAAGATATTTGTTCTTTAAAGACAGTCTAGCAAGTCCTGTGGCAAAACAATTACCTCAAATTTCTTCATTTTTCAAATAATGCAATGAAAATATTTTTTTTCATTGCAAAAACATACAGCACAATGTTACAGGCACATTGAGAGAACAGGAAGCTCGTTTTACAGTACTAAATGGTTATGTAAACAAGTAACTATGAAAAAGGCTTGCAAACCACAGCAGACAGCTGAGCATATGTAAACAATTAGGAGTAAAGTGGCTGTCAAGCTGGAATCTTTATCGGGCTTTATGTTTGACTCAGGGGAAATCATATGCTTTCTATATTATTTAGATAAGGGAAATCAAAGTTACTAATCCTAGGATTTCAGTGGAATATTTCTGTTGTCTTATTTTTAAATTCTTTTGAAAAGTAAATGGGTTAATTTCATTACCATAAAATACTAGCATTTGAATATTTGCGATGTTTTAAAATAAAAATTGACAGTTCACTAACAGACAAAACAGGCTTGGTTTAATTTCTGAAGAGGTCAATACATCTACTGCTTAAATGAGTCAAAACGTACTCACATTTACTTGTTTTCCACAGTAGAGAATGCACAAAGTACTTTCCTCATTGGGTTCATCTCCAAGATAGACGCAGGCAAAAAATAAGCAGGCAACCAATTACCAAATCTTTGCCAATGGCATTCTTGATCTAGCCACAAAGAAGTGCACAAGAGCAGTCCAAACTGACTCTCCTGTTTTTCAATCTCTCCTAGTGCCAAAATGGCTGATCTGCAAATTTCCACTCACATTTGACATGTCGGGTAAGATAAGAACTTGCCATGTGGGGAAATCGTGATTCAAAACTGTATGCTGCCCACCATGCTATACTGCACAGGGTACATTTAATTACAGTATTTGACAATTACATGCACGTGATTTCTTCTTTCCTTTCTTAGGTTACCCACAGACACACACACACACACATTATGCCGACAGATTCCTAGGTTTTGGTGATGCACATCCAGAATTGGCAGCTAAGTGGTGTGCATGTTGATTTGCCCTCTGATAATTCTTTCACTCTGATGAAGCCTTTTATATTGACTTCACATAGACAACATGGCTAAGTCAGTACCTCTACTTGGGGGATACACAAGTTCAAATTCACATCCTACTGTTCTGCGTGGTGTAGCAAGTTGTGCACCAATGTGCTGTGCCATTTAATAATTCAGACTTTAACTAAAAATGTAGGTCTTAAATATTATAATGAATACACCCAATTTATTACTAATTTGCTGTAGATTAAGTTGGAACTTTGCAGTTAGTTTCCCAAAGAAATTAAATTAAAACAGTGCCTCTTCTTGTTCCAGTAGCATCTAATTTACAGTGGAGTACCTCTATCAAAACCAGTTAGATTGGATTGCTATTTTAATGTACTAATTTAGGTTGATGTATGGAATGTATATTCAAGGGGATGGTCAAATGAAATATTAGAACTTTACTACTTTAAAGAGAATGAGTTAGCTTGATTGATGGGGTATAAATTTAAAATATTAAAATTGCACAATTTTAATGAATGACCCATTTGCATTCAAATTATGCATTAATCTGGGATGAGCTTGCATCAAGCATGTTACCTAGTTGGATGCATATTGGGATATCAATTTGAGAATTAACTCTGGTTAATTGTCCACGTTTCTTTGAGTGTATTCTGCAGTCAATTCAGAGAGGGTCAGCACTGGTTGGGAGGTGCATAGAATCCCACCTAATTCACATGATTTTTCTATTTTTTAAATGCTATGATAAGTTTTGGCTTAGTGGCAGCATTCTCACTTCTGAGTCAGAAGGCCAGAGGTTCAAGCCCCACTCCAGCACTTGAGCATATAATCTAGGCTGATATTCCAATGCAGTTCTAATGAAGTTCTGCACTATCAGAGGTGCTGTCTTTCGGATGAGATGCTAAACTGAAGGTATGTTTGCCCTCCCAGAGGGATATAAAAGATCCCAAAGCAGGGGAGTTCTCCTAGGGTCCTGGGCAACATTTATCACCCAACCAATACCATTGAAAATAGATTATTTAGTCATCTATCTCCTTTCTGTTTGTGGGCCCTTGTGTGCAAATTTGCTGCTGCATTTCCCAACATTACAACAGCAACTGCACTTGAAAAATACTTTGTTGGCTTGAAGTGCTTTGGAAAGCCCCGAGGTTGTGAAAGACGCTATATAAATGCAAATTCATTCTTTCTTTTAAAATTGATTTTCAGATCAGAATTAGGTGATTCAGAACAGATCTAAATCATTAGAAAGAAAGCTTCCCATTCAAATGAGAGGTAAATTAAAGTCTTTCAAACCTGTAGATATTTAGGGCTATACACTTGATCTGTGTGGACTGAAAATCGGTGGGTATCATCAGACTGTAGCTACATCGGAATGCAACATTCCATAAATGAATTGGACATGAACAAGATATATGTCAATTGAAAGCTCACCAAGACTGTAAAATCCTGCCCAAAATAGTAAACTCAGCCATAAAAAGTAGATTAATTACAACAAAGTTGAATAATGTTAGGTTTTACCTGGATTGAAGTGCACAACAGAGTGTGCTATTATCAGCTTTTAACGTCGCTCTTCACTTATAATTACTCCTTTTTAAAGTCTCAGTTTTTTCAGTAGATCCATATTCATTTGCTAACCAATGATAGTTTCACACCTTCACTGTCCCTTCTTGTGTTTTGAAGAATGCATATATACACATTTATAAAATATGTAAAGTTTGCTATTTCTCTTTAACATATAGGAAAATAAAACCCATATTACTGCAGTTTAACCATGACAACTTAGGCTATTGTTCTCTGCTGTAATACGCACTAGCAAAAAACAAATTAAATGAATCACACTGTTGCAATGTGCCACTACCTTGTATTACATCATATTTTCATGTTTTTTTTATGATATGTTGTCACATCATTGAGATACAAGTATTTGCAGCTTTCTCTAAATTGTAAATGTAATTTGAGCTGAGGTGAGAGTGACTGCCCTTGACATCAAGGCAGCATTTGACCGAGTGTGGCATCAAGGAGCCCGAGTAAAACTGAAGCCAATGGACATCACTGCAGGAGTTCCTCAGGGCAGTGTCCTAGGCCCAACCATCTTCAGCTGCTTTATCAATAACCTTCCCTCCATCATAAGGTCAGAAGTGGGGATGTTCGCTGATGACTAGTGTAAGTTGCAGGGTTCTCAAAATTCCCGCACTCCCCAAGTTATGGATCAAGGGACCCTGTTTTGGACAAGCTATTTAAAAGCAGGGTACCCAAAATGGCTTCTGTAAACCTCGTGACCAAAATTGACGGGATTTTTAAAAGCAAGACTCTGCAGACAAGCACGCTCAGGGACGATATTTATAATGCAGGAATCTGTGAACAGGGACTCTGGAGCCTGCCAGACAGAGTAAACACAGAATACGCATTTATTCGACTTGAGTCAAATCAAAATAGAATGGGCCTATAACCGTGGCCATTAGCTTTCTGCATGTTTAATCGATAACAGCTCACAGTAGCCATCAAGGTAGGATGGGGACAATTAAGCTTTATCCATGACAAAGCAACCAGGACTTTGGGGCCATTAGACCCGGAGACAACCACTCTTAAAGTCGTTAAAACAAATGGTTGTAATCATTTAAACCAAGCCCGCCAAAAGTTAAACAATGGACTGACCTGATTTCGTGCGCAGATAAGCAGTGGAAGAACGGGTATAACTGTAGGCTCATCAGTAGCAATCGCTCTCTTGCTCTGGTCTCTTGTCTCTTGACTCTGCCCTCTTGTTTGGCCTTGGCCTGCTGCCACTCGTACTCATGCCCTGGCCTCATGGCGGGTTCTCTTCTTGCTCCCCGTACCACTCAACAACCAAGGGTGCCCATTACACCGGGACCAAACGCGGGAGGAGGACGAGACCCGAGTTCAAAGTCACACAGGCCACGAACGGGCAGACGAGACGAGACGAAGAAGAAGGTAACACCGACAAGAGCAGAGAAGGGTAGCAAAAGACGCATCGGTAAAAACCAAACGCCTAGTTATAAGCTGGCGTTTGGGGAAGAAATTAGCAGTGTATGTATGGACAGTGAGGATAAGTTGGCATTTGAACACTGCGAATAAGCAGGCGTTAGACGCGAGTGTCCACATCCGCGACGAATATGCTAGCATTCAAAGCTTGGGTAGTAAAATCTTGTAAGCAGTGAGAACCGCCAACCGACACACAACCGCAACATTACCGCCGACGACCGCCCGAGGGAGAAGAAAACCCATCGCGACGAGACGACAACGGTAGCTGAGGAGAGGGAAGGTGTGTCGCATCAACAACTCCAGTGCCGCGCCTTGAGACCACGTGGTGACGGAGTACCCCAAAGGACAGAAGACCAAACCTCAAAACTCACAACTGTTAAAGCAACAGGTTTTGGATTGGCGAGCATGAATTCCTGGCCCCTCATAGCTTAATCTAGTTAGGTATAGGGGGTGGGATAAGGATAAGGGGGATTGTTAATGTAGTTGTTTTTCCCTCGATGTGCCGTGTGTTCTCCATTCCCTGAATAAGTGTAATTGTTTATGCCTGTATTTTATACCAGTAATTCTCATAAGACTATGTTTTATTCTGTTTTAATAAAATCTTGGTTTTCTTACACCAAACCACTTGTCTACTTGATTTTCTGTATCGCCGCCTGTACCTAAGTTCGGTGTCTAGAACCCAGGGGTGTGGGAGTGATTCGAACCGCTCAAGGGACAGCCAGAGGTGAAGCTGACTGGGCACCACGACACCACCCCCTACACTGCATAGTGTTTAGTGCCATTCGCAACTTCTCAGATAATGAAGCAGTCCATGCCCATATGCAGCGAGACCTGAACGACATTCAGGCTTGGGCTGATAAGTGGCAGGTTACACTTGCGCCACACAAATGCCAGGCAATGACTATCTCCAACAAGCGAGCATCTAACCACTGCCCCATGACATTCAACGGCATTACCATCACCGAATCCCCCACCATCAATATCCTGGAGGTCACCATTGACCACTTAACTGGAGCAGCCACATAAATACTGTGGCAACAAGAGCAGGTCAGAGGCTGGTTATTCTGCGGCAAGTGTCTCACCTCCTGTCTCTCCCAAGCCTTTCCACCATCTACAAGGCACAAGTCAGGAGTTTGATGGAATACTCTCCACTTGCCTGGATGAGTGCAGCTCCAACAACACTCAAGAAACTCGACACCATCCAAGATAAAGCAGCCCACTTGATTGGCACCCCATCCACCACCTTAAACATTCACTTCCTCCACCACCAGTGTACTGTGGCTGCAGTGTGTACCATCTACAAGATGCACTGCAGCAACTCGCCAAGGCTTCTTCAGCAGCACCTCCCAAACCCGCGACCTCTACTACCTACTAGAAGGCAAGCGCATGGGAACACCACCACCTCCAAGTGACACACTATCCTGACTTGGAAGTATATCGCTGTTCTTTTATTGTCGCTAGGTCAAAATCCTGGAACTCCCTCCCTAACAGCGCTATGGGAGTACCTTCACCACACGGACTGCAGCAGTTCAAGAAAGTAGCTCACTACCACCTTCTCAAGGGCAACTAGGGATGAGCAATAAATGCTGGCCTTGCCAGCGACGCTCACATCCCATGAATGAATAATTAAAAAAAAAAAATCGGCATCTTTGAAGAATTGCAGTACTGTAGCAGTCTTCGCAAATATATGGGATTAAAAATTTGGCTCTGTAAGGGTCTGATTTTTCAGCACTACGGATGCCATTTTGTGACAAACTAGTGTCCACGATATGCGTGCACACTTCTGGTGCGTGCCTTGCCAGATGCCATCTTGGTGAGGGCAGTAGGGTGGGCATTAGGAGCATGCACCAGAAGTATGTTGAGTGGGTGGATCGTGATGTCAATCAGCGTGCAGTGCTGATTTCACACCAGCCCTGTCATTTTCATCCTCAACGCTGGAGCTAACACCCTGTCTTAACCTCGCACAGCTGAACATGCATTCAGCAGCAGCAAGGATCCCCAACCAGCGATATTTAAAGGGATCAGCAACCACTCTAAGGTTAGTTGCTGATTAATTTCTACTGGTTCTTTGTAAGTTTGTGGAAGTGTTTGGCACTTTCTAGAGTTGTTTAAAGTTGGTGAGGTGACGGGGAGTGCAACTGCTTGTGGAGAAGGCCTTGGTTCTGACCAAATCACTTGCTCCCAGCCATGGGTGCTCTAGTTGTCATCCCTCTTGGCCTGCAGCACGACAGGGAGATGGAGGAGGGCAGCAAAGTAGAGGACAAGCCCCTGACAGAGGGAGGAAGAGGAGCAGGAGCAGGAGATGGGCTCTCAGCAGGAGGCCTTACCACCTAGGATCTTCCGAGAGCAATTCTCTTGCCTCAACCTGAGCCAGGAGCAGTGTGTGAGGCATCTGCGCTTTACAAAGGAGGTGCTCACAGAACTCTGCCACCTCTTGCAACAAGGCCTGCAGCCTCACACCAGGGCAAGGACAGCACTGCCAGTGGCTGTGAAGGTGACCGTGGCCCTGAATTTCTTCATGTCGGGATCCTTCCAGGCTGGAGCAGGCGACATATGTAACATCTCCCAGTTTGCCATCCACTGCTGCCCAAGAGAGGTAACAGATGCTCTTTATGCCAGGGATGGGGAATTCATTGTCTTCTCTCTGGCCAGAGAGAAGCAGGTGCAGCGTACTCGTGACTTTGCCAGCATAGCGGGCTTCCCCATGGTTCAGGGCGCCATTGACTGCACGCACGTGGCTTTGCGGGCGCCGCATCAAAATGCAGAGATGTACCACAACCGCAAAGGTTACCACTGGCTGAATGTTCAGTTGGTGTGCAACCATGCTCAGCTCATCATGATGGTGAATGCCCGGTATCCTGGCAGCAGTCATGATGCTTTTATTCTGCACCAGTCCGCTGTTCCCTTAGTCTTTGAGCCACCAAGACAAACCAGAGGGTGGCTACTGGGTGACTATCGACTGACCACCTAGCTCATGCCTCTGCTGCACAACCCACGTACACGTGGGCAGCATGCACCTAATGAAAGCCATGCTGCCACACGGAATCTGATAGAGCAGACCATTGGCATCCTTAAACAATGCTCCTTTTGCCTGAACCATTCTGGAGGAGCCCAGCAGTACTCACCAGAGTGCGTCTCAAGATTCAGCGTGTTCTGCTGTATGCTCCACAACCTCGCCATCAAGAGGGCACAGCCCTTGCCACCAGGCATACGGCAACCAGCAGAGGAGGAAGCGGAAGGGAGGATGCAATCCAGACAGCCCCTTTCTGCCTGGGCTGTCTGTGATCGACTCATCCAACTGCGGTACCAGTGAACTCAACCCCAATTCTCCTTTCAACAATAGTCCCACACCTTACCTTCACTCTGTTACTGACCATCACAGCGTCCTCTTGGCCACAATGCTGAAATAAAACCTACCACAAAAGAAACATTCCAATCCAACTTTATATATCAATCCATCTACTATTACATAACAAAGTCAACTAATCACCCTTGTGTATTTCATTATTGTATGTCATCAATGTGTCTTTGCCTGTCCTTGTGCTCCTACGAAGTGCTACCCCAGTGGCTGCAGCATGGCTGGTGGAAGGCTGTTGACTTTAAGTGGCGGAGACTGCAGATGGTCTTGCCAGATGACTTCGACCAGCTCTGGGCCTAGAAGGCCTAGCTGCAGACTGCACCACCTCGGCATGGGTGGCAGCAGTCTGGGCTGGCTGGCTGACGGGCAACGGCAAGGGCACTGGGGGAGTGGCAGTGGTGGGAGGACGAATGCTGTCATCCTGAGAGAGGACAGCAGGTTTCTGCTCCACTGACCCACTGCTACTCCCCAGGGTGGCGCCTCAGCATTCCTGGTAATCTGTTGGAGGACAGATTGCTGGACTGCTGTGACACCCTGCAAGCCCCTTTCAACACTGGTAAACGCAGCCACAATGGCAGCAGTCTGAGCTTGAGTGGCATCAAGTTGAGCTTGCATGACAGAAGTCTGAGGTTCCACTGCAGCACTCAGACGTTGGGTGGCTTCTGCTTGTGCTACAATGGAAGCTGAGACATTAGCCATCAGACGCTGCATCATGGTTGGGTCCATAAGTGCACTAATGGAGTTTCCCATCACTTTCATGCTGGAAATCATGCACTCCAAGGTCTGCGCAAAGTCCTGTGCCAGACTCCTCCATTCACCTTGACATTGCACTCAGGCTTTCTGGCAGGCCTGCCAATGCACCAAGCATTTCATTGTGCATACCCATCAGCCTTCTTCTGTAAGCCGCCCCATCGAAGTCCTCATCTGAGTCCTCTGGAGCAGAACTCGTGTGCGACCTCGTCCTCCAGGAGCTGGCACCTGCGCTGGCTGCAGGCCACTCGTGTCCAGTGTCTCACCATGTGCAGTTCCCGCCTCTAACCTATCCTGTAAACTACACAGAGTGTCAGTATCTGAGCTAGTGGCTGAGAGTGTGAAATCGAGTGATGGTGCTGTGTCTTCATCATTAGTGCCTTGGTGTTCTTCTACTTCGTGCTCCTCCACCAGTGCCTGACTAGGTGTCAGTTCTTGACTATCTGGAAGGAGAAAGGCACATGGGTAAAGTTGTGGTGAGAGGCCAGGGGGAAAGCCAGATGTGCATGCTTACACCATATGCAGCTTATAAATCAGAAGATATTGTGCGATGAGGGGGAAGTGGAATGTGGGAAGGAGGATACTGGCATCTTGTAATCTTTCAGCCCCACCACTGGCCACAGGCTCAGTGATGCCCCTCCCAATAATGTCCAGCACCGTCTCCTCCAGTGGGGTCAGGTTATGCAGGCGTACCTGTCCCCCACCAGTTAGGTCCTGCTGGCGCCAGTTGTGAGCCACCTTTTCCTGCAAGAGAAAAGGAAGTGTGTCAGTGAGTGTGGTGCAATGTGTTTAAGTGATATGCCTGTCATGATTGAATAGCTGACAGTGTGTGCAAGCTGTGGTAAGTGTGTGAGAGTGAGGTGAAGTTATGAATGTGAGGTATGAGTCGTGTTTGGCAGAGATTATTGGTAGGTGAGTGATGGGGGTATGGTGCATTCAACAGTGTGTGAGGTTAATGGTGCAGATGGTGGGATATGGCATTTGAAGATCCATTCTCTGACCTTGACCATTCGTGTGAGGTCATTAAACTTCTTCCTGCACTGTGTCTAGGTCCTTGGAGCTATACTGGCATTTGCCACAGTGGCTATCTGCTGCCATTGGATTTTACAAATTTACCCGAAAGGCCCCCTGTGGAAACAGAACCTCTCTTCTCGAGTTGACCTCCTGCACCAAGCCTCCAGTGCTACATCGGAGAAGCTTGGCACACGCTCTCTCCCCGTTGCAACATAATTGTTTTTCCCTCCTCTCACTCTCTTCCCAGCCAGTTAAAGGGGAGGTGCCTGCAGCAGTTCATTTAAGAGGTGCAGACTGCCTTTAAGAAGTGCAGGCTAACTTTAATTGGTGCTAGCCTCACACGAACTTGGGCCCCCTGCTGAGCGTTCAGCCACTCAGCAGCATGTTCAGTGTTGGGCTGAACGCCACAATCAAGCTAATCAGCAGGTAGCACAAAGTTAGCGTGCTGCCTGCATGCCTTTGAACGGGCGCGGGGTGATCATGCATCATGATCCCTGCGCCCGTTTTCAGGGGCAAATGAATTTGTAGGCCAGAGTATTTGTTTTGCATTGATGTTTATTGCAAAGCAGTTCATCTAAAATTTCTCTCTGAGATCACCATATTGAAGCAAAACAAAATTAGCGAATAGAGTTTGATAGGATGTTTAAATTTCAATAGTAGTAAATGAAATAGAATAAATAATTAAAATAGAATTGTTAGTATATCAAATCAAATCAAATCAACTTTTATTGTCATTGTTAGTGCACAAGTGCAGTACAACGAAATGTAGGCTTGCGGCTCCCGAGAGTGTACATTTGGATTAAGACATTTAAACATTCAACAATCATTTGGCTTGTAGTATATTAACATAACATAACCATAATAAAGTGCATTGGCAGATGTGCAGGCTTTAGAGTTTGTTTGTGGAGTTCAGTAGGATGACAGCCCTGGGAAAGAAGCTGTTCCTAAATCTGGTCGTACGGGTGCGACTGCATCTGTAGCGTCTCCCAGATGGCAGGAGGGCGAACAGACTGTGGTTGGGGTGGGTAGGGTCTTTGATGATGGACCGTGACCTCCGTAGACAGCGTTTCTGGTATATGTGCTCTATGGTCGGTAGCCGGGTGCCGGTAATGCGTTGAGCAGTTTTGACTACCCGCTGCAGGGCTTTCCGGTCATAGTAGCTACAGCTGCCATACCATACTGTAATACAGTTTGTCAGGATTGCTAAGGAAAAGGCCAGAATGTGCTCTAAACTTGCATAAACTTGGTGTAAGATTAATTGAATTCCATGTGCAAAATGATACAGTAAATGGCAATTTAGAGAATGGGTCTCTGGGACGAATAGAGGCTGAGATGCTTTAAAAGTAATAGGCAGATGCATCAGATATACTGTCTACTTCAAACACATCACAGAAGAGATATCTAAACATTAAAAGGTACCCTCATCCTGGTAAAAGAATTGGAATATAATTTTACCAGGCATTAGCAAGCAGAGTGGTGCAATGATATGACGTTGACTTGATGATATCAACAATGCTGTTGAAAGATGAGTTGCAGTTCTATATAGCATCACTGAACCCCAAAATAAAAAGTTTTCGGGCAACAATCCCATGGATACTTTTCCCAGGATAGCAGGGTCAGCCGATGATGTCATCAGGGCAGCTATTTTTCACCCCTCCCCAAAATACTACAATAATCAGAATATGTAACTTGGCTTTGAAAGGTGAGGATCGCTGTGATTTTGCTTTGGTGTGTGTAGTAAGGCAGCTGGTTGGTGCCAACGATTAAATCTATTGTACCACCAAAGGTGCCCTGGAAAGGTTTAGTGTTTGGTAAATGGATGATAATAACTTTGAATTCTGGTTTAAAAACAAGCCATTTGACATGGACTTTTACAAATTTACTGTGTTCTTTTGAATGGGCTCGTTTCCATTCACAGATTCTGAAGTTCACCGGTAACTTCATGTTACTTGTAAATTGTCTATAGGTGCTGAGTTATTCTTCGAGCTAGTGTATGCAAATTGCTTTCCAGCAACCTTAACATACTTCAAATCACTAACATTTGTTGATCTTATTTCACAACTTTTTTGTATCTTTGAGACTATTATATGTACAACAACAACACAAGATCTACCACGGTCTCTTCACTATTAAGACAGTTTTGTAATAAAATATAAATAGCACATTGTCACATCAAAGAGTATCAAAGTACTGCATGGAACAGACTACTTTTTGAAGTGCAGTGGTGCAAACATGGCAGAGATTCTGCAGCAGTTCCACTAACATTAATGAGGTTAATTATCAGTTAATAATATGATTTTTTGGGCAATGCTGGTTGAACCAGGGCATCCAGAGAACTGCCTAATCTTCAATACCCGAAACCACTAGAAAAGGCTGCCATGACATTGGTTTTAATAGGAGTGATATTCTGGCTTCTTGCTTCCAGTAGGGAACCTCACCCGCTGAGTATGCATGCTGGAAATGCGGGTGTGCGCTGTGCATGATTTTCCAACCACTAATTAAATTGGTGCGAAAATCATGTGCAGCATAGACCGAGAATTCTGATATGTGGTACTGGCAGGTGAGGCTCTTTGTCAGGAGCGTGAAGTTGGAAAATTACACTCGAAGCACCATTCAAAGAACGGTGCCGGCAACATGCAGCACTCGCTCAGTATTGCACCATAGTGTCTGTCTAGATTAGGAGGTCAAATCTGGTTATAGAGCTCAAACTCTCAAACTTCTGGCCCAGAGGCAAGAGTACAGGAAACTTTCGATTTACCGGCACCTAAATAACCGGAAATCTCGGTTAACCGGCAAAATTCAGGAGTAGGTTCAGGTAACTTTTATTACTTTTTTTACTCCATTTGTTGCTGTGCAAGGGTGTGGCTGCAGCTGTTGCTAAGCTACAGAGACGCTTGCAACTTGTGCCCATTGTTCTGAAGCTGTTGCTAAGCAACAGGGTTTGTTGCTTTATACGGAGCTCTCAGCTCCGTATCTTTTACTATAGCGTTCGGTTAGCTGGAATTTTTGATGAACCGGCACCACGTCGGTCCCGTCTGTGCCGGATTAAAAAAAGTTTCCTGTATTACCAACTGAGCTAAACTTTTATGATCTTACTGAATGCTGACTCTTTGTAAAACATTAAATGTAGGTATACCTTCAACTTTCCAAAATAATCTGGATACTCTAATGCCTTCTGGTGGGGGAAAAAATGCAAGTTTCCAGGTTGTGTAGCTCTCCTCAACTTCTAAAACCACTTAGAAGTCTGATGTAGTTCTTTCCAAAGGAGGTTGCCCCTTTAAGAGACTTGCCCCTCTAAGCTTTCTGACTTTGCAGCAATATCTGCACTCAGTGGAGGAATAGAGTCAACAAGCGGGTCAAACTTATTTTCAATGACTAATTGAAAATCAACAAACCTTTTAAGCATTCACTTCAAAAAGCTTTAGAGCCATTTTAATCTTTAAGCATGAATGCAAATTGTAACCACCTTAAGAATGCAAGTCTCGGATAATATACTGATAATGTTCAATCTGAACTAGAAATAAACCACAGCGGCTTCATAACAGCCCCTTGGGTCTTCCTACTTATTCCAGTGAATTAATGTAATTGGTCTTATTCTGTGTTGAAATAGTCTCTGGCTCTGACAACAGGATTAATAACTTTTTAATATGCCATAGGCATCAGTTTGTGTGGTTCCTTAATGGAGGTCTGTAGCACAGTACGCAAAGTTCTCTCCCATATTTCGAAATTGCAACCCCAAACTGTCCCATTGAATGAGGCAGACTCCAGCATTCATCCTTCAGGAATTATTCCTACTGAGATCAAGGACAAGTTAGGGAGGCATTCCTTGGACAGCTGGCTGAGAATTCTCTTACTCTGTTCCTATTAACCCCTAAAGTGCAGTAGATAGATAACTGTCATTAGCTTTGATGTGTACTCAAGTTGGCATTTTATTGTCTGGGACATCTGAGGAAGGATAAATCTATTTCTCACATTTCTTTTAATTATAATTGCTAATGTCTGGTAAATCATCTTCTTCTTAGGCAGTCCCTTGGAACCGAGGATGACTTGCTTCCACATTAAAAATGAGCTCGCAGGTAACTGATGAGTCCAATGCGGGACCTACAGTCTCTGTCACAGGTGGGGCAGACGGTGGCTGAAGGGGCGGGTGGGTGGGATGCTTGGGTTGACGTGCACTCCTTGCGCTTGGCTTCCACTTGCTCCCGGCAAAGTGACTCGAGGTGTTCGGCGCCTTCCCGGATGCTTCTCCTCCATTTTGTGCGGTCTTGAGCCAGGGATTCCCAGGTGTCGGTGTGACAAATAACAACTCTACCACAGTAAATGAAGGGCATGGCTACGTTACAGTTTTTGAAATACATGTCTCATTTACAACCATTGGTGTGGATATATGGGTTAGAAACTGGACTGAAATAATGACTTTCAAGCTGCTGTACATATTGACGTAAGAAAACGACTAGGCACTTGGTCTGAGTATTAAACAAGGCTTTAATCAACTGTTTTTCAACATGGAGATCTAGTTGTGTCCTTCACTAGTTCCTGTTAAGGAATGTCCTGAGCAAGCTGGGCCCATGCCCGAGTATTTATACTCTCCCTGGACAGCGCCACCAGCAGGCCGCCCAGTATTATTACATAAGTCTTTCCACATGAATGACGAGATTCATGTCACATAGTTTTAAGATGTTCTTTGCACTTTTTAATTTGCACTGTGGATAGGTAGAGGTTTTTAATCACCCTTCTCACTGATGATGTGAGTAGTGCCAAGTATAATGTGGATTACAATAAGCTACATATGTTTCAATATCGCAAGGTCCGACTAGTCCAAACAAATCCGGACCTGAAATGGGTGCAGGAACCTCATTTCAATATTGAAATAAGACCTGCACTCATTTCAGGGGACCACCTAAAAGAAGGCCCCAACCAATTTAGTAGTGGCCCAAACACCCTATAGGTTGGGTGTGGGCCTCTGAACTGCTAAACTGGTTATCAATGTGCCTGTTTTAGGCTCATAAAATGGGTGCAGTGATATTGAATTTAGACCCTATTAATGTGTCTTAAATTCCCAAGGAATCACTTTCTGTTTCATGTATCACATCAATCCTGCCGCTGAGTAGCATTGCTACAAGACAGCCATGAAATGTTAACATTGTTGGGAATTTGAGATGTGTGTTGTATCCGGGGACCAACCAAAAAGAAAATCTGTCTTTAAAAACGACATCCTCAGAAATCAACTAATAGCTTCCAGATTTGTGAGAACTTGTTTTTGCCCTGAATGTTTATGACTAGTTCACACATATGCTGGATGGAGTAGATTTATTTTTTTGTTTCACTCACAGTATTATGATGAACTTATTCAAAACAGATCCACACTTTTAATTGTTGCATTTTTACAGTTATGAGACCTACAGAAAAGATGGCAAACAAAAATTTACTACATATAAACATTACTGCTCTGAGTTTAAATCTTCTGACATTTTTGCATCATTTTTTTCATGCAAATACTTATCTGTAGAATCACATCTTCAGGTAAGTTGCAACAGGCATAATGAATGTTGGTTGTGATGTGCCTCAATGAATCCGAGACTCAACGTTAACGGAGCAAAGCAAGGCTTTTATTAACTCGGAAAGTAATACACAGTGGAGAAGTGACTCTCATCCAGAGATCTGCTGTACTGCCTGTGAGACACGCTGGGGCCTACTTAAGTAGGGGCCAGGTATGGGCGGAGCCCTACACACAATACAATACCGGTGAGGAAATGAAACTGAAACTAAACTAAACACAGAGAATACAGTGCCTGAGAACACAGAGAATACAGTGCCTGATGAACGGCATATTTCATCACAGGTTGCAAACTTGCATTTTAAATAAAAATTCTTTCTGAATGACGGCCAATTGGTTTCTTAAAGATTATATCAGTACAGATGAATTTCCATGTTCAAATATGGTGGTCTATAAGGTCACTTTATAGTCTTTTTTTGTTCATTTGATCTTTCCAGTCGAATTAAGTGTAAATAGTGCAACCTACAGTATCATACAAACCATAAGTGGTCACTGTTGAGAAATGCTTTCAGTACAAAACAATTCCTGTCTCACTGTCTGATTCTCTCTCATTATGGCTCTGTCCTATTCTAACAATGACCCAATGATCTAAGGAGAAAACAGCATCAGTATATCGTATGAAAACAGAAAATGCTGGAAATACTCAGGCAGCACCTGTGGAGAAAGAAACAAAGTTAATGTTTCTCAACTCTGTTGCTCTCTCCACAGATGCTGCCTGACCTCCTGAGTATTTCCAACATTTTCTATTTTCACTTCAGATTTCCAGCATCTGCAGTATTTTGCTTTTGTATCAATATATAGTAAATCACTTGCATATTTTTCTTTTTAAAAATCTATCAATACAAACCGAGTATGGACGCTGACTTCAGCCTGTGTCCAAGTTAGGCCTCCATAATAGGTTTTGCTAATGACACCAGTGGTCAGCTCTTTGGTGAGACAGCAAGGTATCGGCAGAATCTTTTAAAGAATGTAGAAGGTACGTATTTCCTGAAGGCTCAGCCTTTTCACGTAATGAGTAGCTTAGTCATGCAAATCAGAGAGTGCAGAATTAGCTGATCTCTGCTGGGAAAATGGTAGGGCTGCTACAATTGATCTCAGCAGCACAGCATTAGGAATCATACAATCATAGAAATTTACAGCACAGAAGCAGGCCATTCGGCCCATCGTGTCTGTGTCAGCCGAGAAAGAGCTATCCAGCCTAATCCCACTTTCCAGCTCTTGGTCCGTAGGTTACGGCACTTCAAGTGCATATCCAAGTACTTTTTAAATGTGATGAGGGTTTCTGCCTCTACCATCCTTTCAGGCAGTGAGTTCCAGACCACCACCACCCTCTGGGTGGAAATATTCTCCGCAACTCCCCTCTAATCCTTCTACCAATTACCTTAAATCTATGTTCCCTGGTTATTGACCACCTGCTAAGGGAAATAGGTCCTTCCTATCCACTCTATCTAGGCCCCTCATAATTTTATACACCTCAATTAAGTCTCCCCTCAGCCTCCTCTGTTACAAAGAAAGCAACCTGTGATGAAATAACTGTGTTCTGATATTTGTACTTGTAATGTCTGGAATGTTCCACCGGGGGGGAACCACTAATGCTCCTCCCTGGCCCCGTCCCTCTTCTGGTATGTTCTACCAAGGGCTCGGTCGATGATGAACTCTGTTAACTCTGCCATGATTCTTACTTAATAAAAGGCTTCAGTCTTAAATTTTAACTTCACGGATTCGGGCAGTTATTTGGCACATCAATTTTATTAAGTAACAACTTTTGGAAGATGGATCGATTTTTGAAACCAGAGCGTCTGGATATCGATCCCCATTCGGCAGATGCGTCGAAGAAATTTACGCATTGGCTCCGATGTTTTGAACACTTCATCGCATCATCGACCGATCCGATGGTTAACAAGTTGGGTCTTCTAACCAACTTGGTAAGTCATCAAACTTACTCTATAATTGAAGATATTACTACATATGAAGAGGCCCTCGCAGCTCTTAAAGCCCAGTACCTTAAGTCGGTTAACGAAGTATACGCCAGGTATCTCCTGTCTACTCGCAGGCAATTACCCGAGGAATCTCTGGACGATTTCCTGCAGGACCTTAAGGCTTTGGCTAAGGGTTGCAACTACAAGGCTGTCTCTGCCATAGTGTATCAGGAAGAAGCCATCTGCGATTCTTTCATATCTGGTCTTCGATCTAATTATATTAGACCATGACTCCTCGAGAACGACTCGTTAGTTTTAAAAACGGTCGTCTCTGCTGCTCGATCGTTAGATGTAGCCCAGAAGAATTCAGAAGTGTATGCATCAGCCCATGCATCTCTCTCAGCCTCGTGTGTTCTGAGTATGGAGGCATCCATAACACCAATGGAGCCCCCACTTAATCCTATTGTTGCGGCTGTGCCCCATGGGTCTAAGTGTTATTTTTGTGGCCAATCTAAACACCCCAGGCAAAGTTGCCCAGCCAGAGAGGCTACCTGTTTTAAATGTAAGAAACGGGGACATTTTAGTAAAGTGTATAAGGGTAATCCTGTACCCGATGTCTTCTCTGCTGCCGCCTATCGTTTTACTCTAGCCTCGGCTACGGTTGACCAGACCATACCGTGTTCCTTGTCAAAATCTATGATGGACATTAAGATTAATGGTCGTCCTACTGGGTGTTTGATAGACTGTGGCAGTACTGAAAGTTTTATACACCCCAACCTTGTTAACTCCTGTTCATTGAAGGTGTATCCTACTCAAAGTGAAATTGTGATGGCGTCCAAATCCCTTACTTCAGAGGTAACTGGACATTGTAAAGTCACATTGACTGTTAAGGATACGGAGTATAAGGACTTTAAACTCCTCATATTACCTCAGTTGTGTGTGAACTTAATATTAGGCTTGGACTTCCAGTGTCAGCATGAGAGCGTTACCCTTAAGTATGGTGGATCTCAGCCTCCGCTCACAGTCTGCGGCCTTTCTACTTTAAACGTAAGTCCGCCTTCTTTGTTTGCGAACCTTGCTCCTAATTGTAGACCTATAGCGACTAAGTCGACGGTATAGTTCAGAAGATAAAACATTTATAAAAGAGGAAGTGGAAAGGCTTCAACGGGAGGGAATCATCGAACACAGTGGTAGCCCGTGGCGTGCCCAGGTGGTGGTGGTTAAAACTAATGAGAAGAAAAGACTTGTGGTCGATTATAGCCAGACTATAAACTTGTATACCCAATTAGACGCCTATCCTTTGCCTCGTATTTCTGAGATGGTGAACCAGATAGCTCAGTACCGCGTGTTCTCCACCATTGATTTAAAGTTTGCCTACCATCAACTCCCCATCAAAATAGAAGACCGACCTTATACGGCCTTCGAAGCTAATGGGCGCCTGTACCAATTCCTTCGGGTGCCCTTTGGAGTGACAAATGGGGTATCCGTCTTCCAACGGGAGATGGATCGTATGGTGGATGAATACACGTTGGAAGCAACATTCCCGTACCTGGACAATGTTACCATCTGTGGGCGTGACCAACGGGAGCATGATCAAAATCTCGCGAAGTTCCTAGAGACTGCAAAGAGGTTAAACCTGACCTACAACGAAAACAAGTGTACCTTCAATACTACACGTTTGTGTATTCTTGGTTGCGTTGTGGAGAATGGGGTAATCGGGCCAGACCCTGAAAGATTACGCCCACTTAAGGAATTACCTTTACCTCACACTGTAAAAGCTTTAAGAAGGTGTCTGGGATTCTTCTCGTACTATGCCCAGTGGGTGGCTAGCTACTCAGATAAAGTCCGACCTCTTATTAAGTCGACGTCTTTTCCGCTATCGGCGGAAGCTCAGGAGGCTTTCCTTAATATCAAACGAGACATTGAGAAGGCAGTGGTATGTGCCGTGGATGAGAAGATCCCATTTCAAGTGGAAAGTGATGCATCTGATTTTGCGTTGGCAGCAACTCTTAACCAAGCCGGTAGACCAGTAGCCTTCTTCTTTCATACATTGCAAGGACCAGAAGTTCGACATTCTTCAGTGGAAAAGGAGGCACAGGCAATTATTGAAGCAGTCAGGTATTGGAGACATTATCTCGCTGGCCAACGTTTTACGCTCATTACTGACCAGCGATCTGTGGCCTTTATGTTCAACACTAAGCAGAGAGGCAAGATCAAAAATGATAAGATTTTAAGATGGCGAATAGAACTGTCAACATATGACTATGATATTCAGTACAGGCCTGGAGTATTTAATGAGCCATCAGATGCTTTGTCACGAGGAGTATGTGCTAGTCTAGGTACAGATAAGCTTCAAAGTCTCCACGACACACTCTGCCACCCTGGGGTTACCAGAATGAACCACTTCATTAAGTCCCACAATCTACCCTACTCTATTGAGGAGGTCCGGACAATGACCAGAACCTGTCATGTTTGTGCTGAATGCAAACCCCGCTTCTATAAGCCATCCGAGCCAGCTCATCTTATTAAAGCAACTTGACCATTTGAACGTTTGAGTCTCGATTTTAAAGGTCCCCTTCCATCGAGCGACCGTAATGTCTATTTTTTTAATATTATAGACGAGTACTCTCGGTTCCCTTTTGTTATCCCCTGTCCGGATGTGACTAGTGCTGTTGTAATTAAATGCCTCTGCCAACTGTTTTCCTTGTTCGGCATGCCTAACTATATACATAGTGATAGGGGTTTTTGCTATCGAAGGGGATTGCAACGAGTAGAACTACCAGCTATAACCCTCGTGGTAATGGGCAGGTCGAGAAAGAAAATGCGACAGTGTGGAAGGCTATCGTACTGTCTCTGAAGTCACGAGGCCTGCCGACCTCTCGCTGGCAGGATGTCCTGCCAGACGTGCTGCATTCCATAAGGTCTCTTTTGTGTACAGCGACGAATGCCACCCCTCATGAAAGGATGTTTAGTTTTCCAAGAAAAGCAACTAATGGAGTATCGTTACCCACATGGTTGACGACCACGGGCCCTGTGTTGTTGCGCAGACATGTGAGAGGCCACAAGACTGATCCACTGGTGGAGGAAGTACAACTCCTCCATGCTAATCCCCAGTATGCATATATTCAATATTCGGATGGGCGAGAGGATACGGTCTCTATTAAAGATCTTGCACCTGCTGGAGCTCGAAAAGAGTTCGACTCTGAGAGTAGAGTTTTCAATCGTGGTATTGGACCTTCAGAGACACAAACCCTCAGTGTGGAAAATACTGATGATTCTGGGAATTCAAATGAACCGGAGTTAGTACTCTGGGAGGAGCCTCAGCAAGAGTTACGTCGTTCCCAGAGGATTATCAGACCTCCTGACAGACTGAATCTATAGCAGGGGGTGAATGTGATGAAATAACTGTGTTCTGATATTTGTACTTGCACTTGTAATGTCTGGAATGTTCCACCAGGGGAACCACTAATGCTCCTCCCTGGCCCCGCCCCTCTTCTGGTATGTTCTACCAAGGGCTCGGTCGATGATGAACTCTGTTAACTCTGCCATGATTCTTACTTAATAAAAGGCTTCAGTCTTAAGCTTTAACTTCACGGATTCGGGCAGTTATTTGGCACATCACAACCCCAGCCTATCCAATCATTCCTCGTAGTTAAAATTCTCCAGGAAGGGGAAAATTGGTCAGGTTTTTCACTCCTGACCATCACTCAGCTACTCTTGCTGGATATACACATGTGTGGACATTAGTAACGATAGGATTAGAATCCGCTGCGCTGTCCCCTGAGCAGCACACACTGTCTAGGCTCAGACATGAAGAATGACCACTTGGGCAATGTAAACGAAACAGCTTCTGTGTAATTATAAAGAAAGAAGAAGGAAAGACTTGCATTTATATAGCGCCTTTCACAACCTTAGGATGCCCCAAAGCACTTTACAGCCAATTAAGTACTTTTGAAGTGTAGTCACTGTTGTAATGTAGGAAACACGGCAGCCAATTTCCACACAGCAAGCTCCCGCAAACGGCAATATGATAATAACCAGATAATCTTTTTTAGGAGCTGTTTGAGGGATAAATATTGGCCAGGACACCAGGGAGAATTCCCCTGCTCTTCTTTGAAATAATACCATGGGATATTTTACGGCTACCTGAGAGGGCAGACGGTTTAATGTCTCATCTGAAAGATGACACTTCTGACAGTGTAGCACTCCCTCAGTACTGCACTGAAACATCTACTTAGATTTTATGCTCAAGTCCCTGGAGTGGATCCTGAACCCACAGCCTTCTGACTAAGTGGTGAGAGTGCTGCCACTGAGCCACAGCTGACACACTAGTAGCTCTGATAGTGATTGAATTGTTTCTTTGCCTTGTTCTTCCAGCATTTACTTGACTGCTTTCTATATTATTCAAATGTCATTAGTCACTACAGTCACTGCATAGCTATCCCCTTGCGCCCGCCCCCCCACCCCCCCCAGTGAATTTTCCATCTTTATTTCTTGTTTTCCCTCAGGTCTTATCTCCGAGACTAGCCTTTGCTCCTATTTACATCAATTACTTTTTCCCATGTTCTGCATGTTATTTTTTGTGATTATTTTTTGTTATCAATAAAATGGAAAAGATATAAACTCTTTGGCTTTAACACTGAAGAACAGTAGAAAACTCCTGATAAGAAACATTACTCATAGCATAATGTACTGAATACACACAAATGTAAATGTACTTGTGTAGTTAATATTTGCTCAGAGTTGAAGATAGCAACAGTGCGATAAGAGACTAGTACGAAACCATTAAACTCTTTTATCACTGAATTCTCAGGGATAATATTGCTAAATAATTTTAAGTGTTAAACCAATAAAACAAAATTGAACAGCCATGCCCAGCTATGTACGTGCAAGTCATAGCAGCAAATGCATTTAAAACAGAGTTTAAATTTGGTGATTTATTAAATAACCGTTATGGAATATGTGACATTAAATTGGGGCTCATTTCAAAGTTAAAGAAAAGGCATTATATCACTGCATTTCAAGTAAAGCCACTGGAATTCTATGTTAGAAAGTCTGCAAGCAGACTTGCGAAATTTTGCAGCATAATTTTGTAAATTCTACCAGAAACTCCCCCAATAATTTTACATGAACCTTACTTTGTGCTGATTTGGGTTAAAGCAATGTTTGTATTCTAGGAAGAGCAAAAAAGTGAGATTTTTGAGATCTGTTCTTATTTTAGTAACTTAACTTTTGTCCTTTCCACTGGTACTGGTAAAAATAAAGTTGCATTCCTTCGCCTTTTCATCTTTTAATGGCAGTAGTTCTACAGCATATGCAAACTCTATCTGTATGCCTTACAGTCTACCAAACAAGGTTGGTAAGAACTTATGCCACTTTGACTGCTGCACACAACACCCTTTAATATAGATGCTGTAAAGTTTACAAGAAATACCACCATTTTGATGTGCAGGTTGATGGAAGGTAAATAATAAATAGGAGTTAAGGGGATACTAAAATAAAGAAGTTAATAAACAAAAAACAAGATGAATTAATTACAAATTAATCTGAAATCAAGCTAAAGCTATCTACTAAATCTAAATCTCAAGTAATTCCATTATATCTAGAATTAAATTGCTACTAATACATAAATAAAAACTAGAAATGGCTGTGGCAGGGCAGGCTATGTGCCGGGACTGTGATATATGGGGGTTTGTGGACAGTGAGACTGCCACATCTGCAGGAAATGTTGCTGCCTTGAGACACTCCAGCTCCGAATCCTTGAGCTGGAATGCAAGTTAGAGGCACGCCAACATATAAGGGAGGGAGAGGAATTTCTGGATAGTTTACTCCAGAGTACAGTCACACCTCAGAGGAAAGCACAGGTGCAGGAAGTGGGGAGTGTGACTGTCGGTCAGCAGGGTAGGGGGAACTGAGGGGAGATAGAGGAGGAGGTCCCACAGACACTGGTTCTACCCAACAGGTACAATGTACTTGATACCAGTAAAGATGAGGAGAAAGACTGCAGGGAGGACAGCCACAATGCTGACCAAGGCACCGTGGAGCAGAGGGCTGTCCAAAGGGGGAAGGAGCAGCATAGAAATGTTGTAGTTATAGGGGATTCAATAATAGAAAGATAGAAACATAGAAGATAGGAGCAGGAGTAGACCATTCGGCCCTTCGAGCCTGCTCTGCCATTCAATGAGATCATGGCTGATCATCCAAATTCAGTACCCTGTCCCTGCCTTCTCCCCATATCCCTTGATCTCTTTAGCCTCAAGAAATATATCCAACTCTTTCTTGAATATATTTAATGAACTGGCCTCCACCACCCTCTGTGGCAGAGAATTCCACAGGTTCACCACTCTCTGGGTGAAGAAATTCCTCCTCATTTCAGTCCTAAATGGCTTACCCCTTATCCTTAGACTATGACCCCTGGTTCTGGACTCCCCGGCCATCAGAAACATCCTTTCTGCATCTAGTCTGTCCAGACCTGACAGAATTTTATAGGTGGATAGGTAGCCATGATCGAGAGTCCCAAAGGATGTGTTGCCTAACTGGTGCCAGAATAAGTGATATCTCAGTGTGGCTGGAAAGGGATTTGGAAAGGGAGGGGGAAGATCCAGTTGTTGTGGTCCATGGGACCAATGTCAGGGAAGAAAAGGGAGGAGGTCCTGGTGAGGGAGCATCAGGAGTTATCAGCTAATTTTTTTTTAAAAAGGACCTCAAGGGTGGTCATCTCAGGATTATTACTCGAGCCATGTGCTAATTGGCATAGGGATAAACAGATCAGAAAGGTGAACACACGGCTAAAGTAGTGATGTGGGAAGTAGGTGTTCCTGGGACACTGGCACCAGTACTGGGGCAGGAGGGAGCTGTGCAGTTGGGACCAAAGTCCTAGCGGAAAGGATAAATAGGGTGGTAAAAGGACTTTAAACTAATAAATGGGGGTGGAGGCTCTGTCAGAAACAATCGTAAAAATGATAGTTTAAAGATAACAAAAGGGATAAGAGCAGAGTTCAGGTCACAAACAGTGATATAGATACTCCAGGTGAAGGGAATAACCAAAGTAGCTGCAGCAGGAATGACAAATAAGAAATATGTTAAGTTAAATGGTGTGAGAAAGGGAGCATCAGGTCAGAAGGACAGGTTAGGGTCTCTTGCCCGAATAAGAGTTTTATATATTACTCGGAGTATAAGAAATAAATTAAGTGAATTAAAAGCTCAGATACAGTTTAGAGGGTATGACAAGGCATCCATTACTGAGACATGGCTGCAAGCTGGTCATGATTAGGAGTTAAATATTCCAGGTTAATAACGTCTTTAGAAAGGATAGGAAATCTAGAAGAGGAAGACGGTAGCCTTATTAATTAAAGATACTGATGTGCCTCAATAATCCCGAGACTCGATGTTAGCGAAACAAAACAAGGCTTTTATTAACTTAGAAGATAACACGCAGTGGAGAGAGGTATCTTCCCTGGAGGTCTGCAGTACTGGCTGTGAGGCCAGACTGAGCTGGCTTACATAGAGGCCAGGTATGGGCGGAGCCCTACACACAACACATTCCATACATTCCAATACACAATACAATGGTGAGGAGAAACCTGAAACCAACCACAGTCACAGGCAGTGATGAATGGAATATTTCATCACATTCACCCCTTCTATAGATTTAGTCTGTTCGGGGGTTTGGTAGTCCTCTGCGACCGACGTGGCTGTTGTGGTGTCGTGGGTGTCGGCTGGGTGTCCCCGGTGGCCTCCTGGGTCTCTGCCGGGGGTGCCGCCAGGGTTGTTGAAGGGGTAGTTGGTGGGGGTGCCGTTGGTCGATGTTCTTCCGGGGGTGATGAAAGAGTAGTGGGTGGGTAAGAGTTGCTGTGGTCGTTGTTGCTGCTATTGCCGTGGTTGTTGTCGTTACCGGCTGGGGCGACGTCTTTTATTGACACGGTGTCCTCCCTTCCGTCGGCGTGCCGGACATACGCGTATTGGGGGTTGGCGTGGAGTAGGTGCACTGGCTCCACGAGAGGGTCCGTCTTATGGCCCCTCACATGCCTTCGCACGAATACCGGACCCGGGGTGGAGAGCCATGACGGCATGGATACGCCTGAGGTGGATTTCCGGGGGAAGCTAAACATTCGTTCATGAGGCGTGGCATTAGTGGCAGTACACAATAGCGACCGTATCGAATGGAGCACATCTGGGAGGACTTCCTGCCAGCGGGAGATAGGGAGGCCTTTGGTCCTTAGAGCTAGAGTGACTGCTTTCCATACTGTCCCGTTCTCTCGCTCCACTTGACCGTTACCCCGGGGGTTGTAGCTGGTGGTACGGCTCGTGGCGATACCCCTGGACAGCATGTACTGGCGTAGCTCTTCACTCATGAAGGACGCCCCCCTATCCGTGTGGATGTAGCTCGGCATACCGAACAGGCAGAACAGGCTGTTGAGGCATTTAATGACCGTGGCGCTGGTCATGTCTGGGCAGGGGAAGGCGAATGGGAACCGGGAGTATTCGTCCACAATGTTCGGGAAGTAAACATTGCGGTCGACGGACGGGAGGGGGCCCTTGAAATCTAAGCTGAGCCGCTCAAAGGGCCGTGTAGCTTTGATTAAGTGGGCTCTATCAGGGTGGTAGAACCGAGGCTTGCACTCAGCGCAAGTGCGGCAGTTCCTGGTCAGAGACCGAACTTCCTCAATCGAGTAGGGTAAGTTGCGGGACTTTATAAAGTGGAACAGCCGCGTGACCCCTGGGTGGCAGAGGTCGTTGTGGAGGGTCTGTAGCCGATCCCCGGTGGCGCTGGCACACATCCCTCGTGAGAGGGCATCTGGGGATTCGTTAAGGGCCCCTGGCCGGTAAATGATGTCATACTCGAAGGTGGAGAGCTCGATCCGCCACCTAAGAATCTTATCATTTTTGATCTTCCCCCTCTGTTTATTATTGAACATAAACGCTACCGACCGCTGGTCGGTAAGTAGGGTGAAGCGTTTGCCGGCTAGGTAGTGGCGCCAGTGGCGCACTGCCTCCACGATGGCTTGGGCCTCCTTTTCCACGGAGGAGTGTCTGATCTCGGGCCCTTGGAGGGTCCTCGAGAAGAAAGCTACGGGCCGCCCCGCCTGGTTGAGGGTGGCCGCCAAGGCAAAGTCAGACGCATCACTTTCCACTTGAAATGGAGTGTTCTCGTCCACTGCCTGTAGCGTGGCCCGCTCAATATCCTGCTTAATGCTTTTGAAGGCGGCGTGGGCCTCAGCAGAGAGCGGAAAAGAGGATGCTTTCAAGAGGGGGCGGGCTTTGTCGGAGTAGTTGGGGACCCATTGGGAATAATAAGAAAATAACCCCAGGCACCTTTTCAGGGCTTTGGGAGTGTTGGGCAGGGGCAGCTCCCGTAGGGGGCGCAATCGGTCGGGGTCTGGTCCGATTTCCCCATTCTCCACCACGCTGCCTAGTATGCAGAGGCGCGTGGTGTTGAAAACGCACTTGTCCTCGTTGTAGGTGAGGTTGAGTTTTTGTGCGGTTTTCAGGAACCTGTCGAGGTTCGAGTCGTGATCCTGCTGGTTGCGACCGCAGATGGTGACGTTGTCGAGGTAGGGGAAGGTTGCCTGCAAGTGGTGGTCATCGACCATGCGATCCATCTCCCTCTGGAAGACCGAGACCCCATTCGTCACCCCAAAGGGGACTCTGAGGAATTGGTAGAGGCGTCCGTTCGCCTCGAAGGCGGTGTACGGGCGGTCCTCTGGTCTGATAGGGAGCTGGTGGTACGCTGACTTGAGGTCGATGGTGGAGAACACCCGGTATTGGGCGATTTGGTTCACCATTTCTGATATGCGGGGTAGCGGGTAGGCGTCTAGTTGGGTGTACCTGTTGATCGTTTGGCTATAGTCGATCACCATCCGTTTCTTCTCGCTACCCCTTACCACCACCACTTGGGCGCGCCACGGGCTATTGCTGCATTCAATAATGCGCTCTTTCAGGAGCCTGTCTACCTCGGTTGCGATAAACCGCCTGTCCTCCCAGCTGTACCTCCTGCTTTTGGTCGCTATTGGCCGGCAGTTAGGGGTAAGGTTCGCGAATAGCGAAGGCGGCTTTACCTTCAGGGTAGCCAGGCCGCACACTATGAGGGGCGGCTGGGACCCACCGTACTTCAGCGTGATGCTTTGGTGGTTGCACTGGAAATCCAGGCCCAAGATCACGCTCGCGCATAGATTCTTCATGATTAATACTTTAAAATTATCGTATACAGTCCCGTTAATGGACAATTGTACTGTGCAGTAACCCAGAATGGTCGATGTCTGGGTTTTATCAGCCATAGAGATGGTACCCCGAGTAGGGACCACCTTTAGGGAGAGTTGTCGTGCCAGTTCCGGGTGGATAAAACTCTCCGTGCTTCCACTGTCAATTAAACATTTAACCCCGCACCCGTTTACCTCGATGTCCACCATTGATTTGGATAGCGGGTGGGGCCTGGTCTGGTCCACTGTGACCGATGCCGCTGTAGGGCCCTGATCGAGACAAGATGGCGTCCGCGCTGTCTGCTCACAAGATGGCGGACCCCACGAGGTCGGGCAAGATGGCGTCCAAGATGGCCGCTCCCACGGCGCACACGCGGCGGTGGCGGGTTTTGGTTTTCCAGCGGGGTTCCCTCTGCACACCTTCCCAAAGTGCCCCTTCTTACCGCACTTAAAGCAGGTGGTGCCTTTCGCCGGGCACAGGTTTCTGGTGTGCTTTGGCTGCCCGCAGAAGTAGCAGTTGGGTCCCCGACGCGTCGCGGCTGTCGTAGGGCTTCTGGGGGGAGAGCGGGGCCCCGACGGTGTCGGGCTGCCGGGCGGGGAAGATGCCTTCCAAGATGGCGGCGCCCTTGGGGCACACGTGGTGGCGTGGACGGCGCGGGCTGAAGAGTAGGCGTCCAAGTTTCTCTGGGCCACATCCAGGGATCGCGCGGTGTCCGCAGCCTGTTTCAGGTCCAATCCCGTTTTTTCCAGCAGTCTTTGCCGGATGTAAGTGGAGCTGAGGCCTGTGATAAAGGCATCGCGAACAAGCTCGTCGGTGTACACTGCTGCTTTTACATCTCGGCACTTGCAGTCTTTGCCAAGCATTTTCAGGGTGCCTAGGAACTCCTCCACCGATTCCCCAGGTCGCTGTGCGCGAGTGGCGAGCAGATGCCTAGCATACACTTCATTCGTAGGCTGCTGGTAATGCGCCTTTAAGATGTCGCAGGTGGCCAGGTACGTGTCGGCGTCTTGGATGAGGGGGTAAACCCGGTGGCTTACCCAATTCCGCAGAATTCCAAGTTTCATACTCGCAGCGTCCGTAGCGTCTTTGACGGCTGCGGAATTGTCCAGGAAGAATTCCATACACATAAACCAGTGTCCAAAGCGTGCTGATGTGTCCGGAGCATGCTGATCCAAATCCAAATGTTCGGGTTTCAGGAGTTGATCCATTGTGTTGAAAAATAAGTTAATAAAATTGATGTGCCTCAATAATCCCGAGACTCGATGTTCGCGAAAGAAAACAAGGCTTTTATTAACTTAGAAGATAACACGCAGTGGAGAGAGGTATCTTCCCTGGAGGTCTGCAGTACTGGCTGTGAGGCCAGACTGAGCTGGCTTACATAGAGGCCAGGTATGGGCGGAGCCCTACACACAACACATTCCATACATTCCAATACACAATACAATGGTGAGGAGAAACCTGAAACCAACCACAGTCACAGGCAAATACAATGGTAAGGGGGAACCTGAAACCAACCACAGTCACAGGCAGTGATGAATGGAATATTTCATCACAGATACTATTACAACATTAGTAAGAGAGGATATAAGTGAAAACTCTATGGTTAGAATTGAGGAATAAGAGAGGACTTAAAACTGTAATGGGAGTTGTCTGCAGGCCTCCTGATAGCAATGACGTGGCAGAATGTATTAATCCAGAGATTAGAGAGGCTTGTAGCAAAAGCAGAGTTCTTTTAATGGGAGATGTTAATTTTCACACAGATTAGAAAGAGCAGAGTAGCTCAAGTCAGAAAGGTAGTGAATTTCTTGAATATATTCAAGATAGTTTTCTGGAGTAATGTGTTCTAGAACCAACAAGAGGGCAGGCCATACTGGATTTAATAATGAGTAATCAGCCAGACTTAGATAAATGCTCCCTTACTGTTAGATTATTAACTAACAGTGAACATAATGGCCCAGTAATTCCGGTCCCAACGCGTGAGTACGGACGGGGTACTCACGCGTGGGCCCGTCGGAAGTGCCGGATTTCAGCATGCACAGCGCATGCGCGGGAAACCGGCATTTTCTCCAAGGGGTTCAGAGGTCCAACGCGTGCGCGCAGGACTCTGCGCGCACACGTTGAACTTCCTTCTTTTTGACAGGTTTGCCCGTGTGCAAGGGCCTCAACTTTTTAGAAATGTAAAAAGGAGACGTAAGGACTGGATTCTTTAAGGTAAGTGGTCTATTATTTAAAATTATAACATTTTTTCCACAGCTTTATTGTTTTTAAGGACTTTACAGTAAGGTAAGTGTATTTTTAGACCTGATTTCTTAAAAAATTATTTTTTTCAAAAATTTGATTAATTGTTTAAAATAGTTTTTTAAAGTTATTTATAGTTCATTTAATTAGTGGGATGTTTTTAAAAATTTTATTTAAAGTTTAAGTAGTGTTTTGGGTGCCCATAGTTTTCATGAGTTTGACAGTTCTTACTATCAAACTCATGAATGAAGTTTTCCCTCCCCTGATTGGCTGCCCAGTGCTCACCTGATCCCAGCCGGCACATCGAACTAACTACGCCGCTGGATCAGGCAAGCACAGCGCGCCGACATCTGAACCGGGCCAGTGACAGGAATTCCAAGCAGGCCAGGCTTCAGCTGTTGGCGCGCCGGGTGAGTGCACATCGGGGGTTTGCACGCGCGGCAAGCCCCCGAACCTAATTTCTGGGCCATTATGATCAAAGTCAATGTTAGGTTTGAAAAGGAGAAACTTAACACAGTTACTAAGATTCTAGATTGTGGCAAGGCTAAATTTAACAGGATGAGACAGAGACTGACAACAGCAAACTGGTCAAAACTGTTACTGAATAAAACTACAGATGAACAGTGGGAGGTGTTCAAAAAGTAATTTAGCTTAATAAAGGACCTGTATATACCCCTAAAGGGCAAGAGCTCTACTTTACCAAATAAAACAGTCATGGTCGACAAAAGAGGTGAGCGATAACAGAAAACTAAAAGAAAGAGCATACAAAAGTGCAAAAAATAGTGTAGATCCAGGGGACTGGGATAGATACAAAGCACAGTAAAAGAAGACAAAAAATATAGTAAGAGCTGTAAAAAGGGAATATGAAAAGAAACTTGTGAGGATTAACACACAATTTTAACAATTATATTAGAAGAAAAAACATAGTCAAGGGTATTGTAGGCCCTTTAAAAACAGATGTGGGTAATATTGCAAATGAAAATAAGGAAATGGCAGACTTGTTGAATAATTACTTTGTGTCAGTCTTCACAATAGAGGAAGAGGATAATATACCTGACATTCCAGGGAAGTTAATAAAGAATCAAGGACTGGAACTCACTAAAGTTAACATAAGCAAGAAAACAGTATTAGAAAAATAATGGCACTAAAGACTGACAAATCCCCAAGAGCTGTTGGTTTCCACCCCAGGCTTTTAAAGGAAGTAGGTGAGGAAATTGCAGATGCTTCAGCCATAATCTTCCAAAGCGCTCTCGATTCAGGAATTGTCCCTTTAGATTGGAAAATTGCAAACGTAACTCCATTATTTAAGAAAGGTGAGAGAGAAACTGGGAAATTATAGATCTGTTAGGCTAACATCTGTTGTGGGGAAATTATTGGAATCTATAATTAAGGACAGAGTGACTGAGCACTTAGAAAAATTTGAGTTGATTAGAGAGAGCCAACATGGATTTGTAACGGGTAGGTCATGTCTAACAAATCTTACAGAATTTTTTGAGGAATAACTAAAGCAGTGGACAGGGGAATGTCTATGGATGTAGTTTATATGGACTTCCAAAAGGCATTCGCTAAGGTTCCACTTAAGAGACTGTTAACTAAAATTAAAGCTCATGGAATTGAAGGCAAATTATTGACCTGGTTAAGAGATTGGTTAGGCGGTAGAAGACAGGGAGTAAGGATAATGGGTAGGTACTCAAATTGGAAGGAAGTGACTAGTGGTGTCCCACAAGGATCTGTGCTGGGGCCTCAACTATTCACTATGGGGGAGAAATTCAGTTAGTTAGCGCCTCCCGTTAGCACTGGGTGGACGCTAACAGGGTGCTAAGGGGTTAGCGACTGGGCGCAGCGAACTTCAGTGCCAATTTAGCACTGGCACTAACTCTTACCGCCTGGGCATCTAGCACCTTGCAGATCGTGACGTCATAAAGTGCGCAGCACCCCGTTATCGCCCTGGATGTGAAATTGCCTCCCGCCCCCTGCTGTATCGCCGGGCGTGAACGACAGGAAGAGGAGGTGTTGTCAACTAGGCTGGCCGCTTGGGGAGCGCTAATTAAAGGGAATGGTTTTCAGGTAGGCCAACCTTTATTATCTGCACCAGTCTGGTGCCTGCTCAAAGTTTTTGATGTTTCATTGCTGCAGGATGTTCAAGCCCTCCACTTTGTGTGTGTGTTTGGGGCTGTACTGGCAGTCGCGCAGGTCGCCTTGCAATGCAGACCTACCGACAAGTAGGTTGTGCACCATCATTGGCCCTTCCCTTTAAGCGAGGGAAGCAACCTCTGATGCCATTAGCGATGCGCTGCAAATTGTTCAGCTACCGCCCCGCTCTTGGACTTTAGCGCCCTAAGAGAAATGGGTCGTGCTTGATTTAGCGCTCCACTTCCCTCTTGGAGCGCCAAAGCTGAATTTCCTGGCAGGAGAGGATCATTAGTGCCTGGCTCTACTTTTTCTACTTTTCAAAAGTTAGCACCCCAACTGGGGTGCTACGGAATTTCTAGCCCTATATTTTTTAATGACTTAGATAACATAATAGAGTGCCGATGACAAAGGTTGGTGGGATAGTAAGTAGTGTAGATGGGAGCATAAAATTATTGATAGATTAAGTGAGTGGGCAAAACTGTGGCAGATGGATTTCAATACAGCTAAGTGTGAGGTCATCCATTTTGGACCAAAAAAGGATAGATCCAAGTAATTTTTAAATAGTGAAAGGCGAGGAACAGTGACAGTCCAAAGAGATTTAGGGGTCCATGTACACAGATCACGAAAATGTAGTAGTCAGGTACAAAAATAATCAAAAAGGCTCATGGACTATAGGGCTAGAAGGGCTAGAATATAAAGGGCAGGAAGTTTTGTTGCAGCTTTACAAAGCCCTGGTTAGACCACTTCTGGAGTACTGTGTACAGTTCTGGGCACCGCACCTCAGAAAGGATATATTGACCTTGGAAGGAGTGCAGCGCAGATTCACCAGAATGTTACCAGGGATTCAAGTGTTAGATTATGAAGAGAGATTACATAAACTAGGCTTGTATTCCCTGGAATATAGAAGGTTAAGGGGTGATTTGATTGAGGTTTTTAGAATTTTGAAAGGAATTGATAGGATAGCTAGAGAGAAACTTTTTCCCCTGCTGGGGGGAGTCCAGGACAAGGGACATAAATTTAAAATCAGTTCCAGGTCATTCAGAAGAAAGATTAGGAAACACTTCTTCATGTAAAGGGTGGTAGAAGTATGGAACTCTTTCCCACAAAAAGCAATAGATGCTAGCTCAATTAATAATTTTTAATTTTGAGATTGATAGACTTTTGCTAGCCTAGGTTATTAAGGGATATGGAGCCAAAACAGGTGGATGGAGTTAGGATACAGATCAGCCATGATCTCATTGAATGGCAGAACAGGCTCGAGAGACTGAATGGCCTACTCCTATTCCCATGTTCTTATAAGAATATGGCAATTTCTAAAGAAAACCTTAGAGGGGAAAATTGGCTCGCGCCCCCTTTGGGGTAATACCTCTTCGCCAGGGTGCTACTTTTAGCGCTCCGAAAAAGTTAGTGCCCCCCCGCCCGAAATTGAATGGTAGCGCCCCAAGCAGAAGGCGGGGCGGTACTGGAAGCACTCCCACTCCCTCTTGGGGCATTCCCATTGAATATCACGCCACTATGTGCAGCAGCTCCGCAGTACCGCAGGCCTCCCTCCCCTGATTAAAGGGGAGGGGCCTCGCACAGCGCGCACCGGGGCCCTGCTGGAGCGGAGTGCTGGCAAAAGAGCCCGGCACTCAAGAGGAGTGCCGGGCAGACCGATCGCAGCCGGCACCCCGTAGGAGGCGAGAGGGGGCAGGTGCTGGCAGGCAGCCCAAAAAGAAATGGCCGCCCAGCACCTGCCCTTTAATTTACGCCGTCCTGGCCGCAAAAACACCACCCTGACCCTGTTGGACATAGCGTCCGGCGGTAGGTCAGGGGGCATGAGCGGGGCGCTACACATGACGATGATGTCATCGCCAGATGACCTCCCGCTGAATTTCACGGGAGGCGTTATCGGCACCGCACCCGGGTGCTAACGGGAGGCGCAAAGCAACTGAATTTTTCCCCCGTTAACATTAACAGCTATAGAATTACTGAATTTCAGAGGTGAAGTTTCAGTTTGTACACACTAAGTCATTGCATATCTTCCTTTAACCTAGGATTTATCTTCTGGCTCCTAAGAATCTTTACAACATTTCATAGTCTCTCAGTACAAAATTAACCCTTTCATCATGAGAGTGCTCTTTTCTTAGCCTTCCTTTGCTTTTAAAAATCTTTTCTCAACATTTTCTCTTTTGCACACATGCATAAACAGTATTGCACATTTATGATAACTTAAGTGTGGACCAAGAAAAGGCCAGATGGTACATCAAGCTCATTCTACCTAATTCCTTCAATTGCCTAAGGAAAAGTTCTGTAAAGTTTCTCTCTGCTCTCCAAAGTTCAAAGTTTAATTTTAATGGATGGAAAATCCTGTGGTGCTTACCTTTAGTGCCTGAATTTCCAACATGTAGTCTCTGCTCATGAAGCTTCACCCTTTATAAACCAAAAAAAAGTCTTTATATATCTTTGACCAGCTGCCTTCCTAACATTTCCATGGTCCCAACAGATCAGGAATGATCATGTTCCATGTAGCATTCAGTCACCTCTGTAACCTTTAGTCCTGTTCCTAACTGGATATTGATCCGCTTCTAGTATCAGTCACAACAGTATTAACTACATTAGCTTATTTGTTTCATATTGTGGCTGGGATGTCAATTCTGATTGGTGGAAGGAAAATCTCACCTATTCACATAGAAGAGCTACACATTCGCACAAAACATGAGTAATGGCACATTACCGTGAACATAGTCCAACGTTTGTATGTGACAAAGAGAAAATAAGAGCCTCATACTGTGAAATTTGATCAAGCATATCAATGTGCTATCCACTGTTGTGTACAGTTCTGACAAATGAAAACATCAATGGTGCAATACAATATCTATGAGCCCAAATCTGTGCAATACAGCTTATCAGTTTTGTGATCTAAAATTTATTAAAGCAATCACGTTGCAGGCCACAGTTCCATTTTTCATCACCTAACATTTGTTGTAATGACATGCCACGATCCAGTACATACCAGTTAATGGGCACCCTGCTATTGGAAACACTTACTCAGGCACTGACTCATTTCCCATGCATTCAACAGTCTTTGTTAAGTAGGAACATTTGGGTAAAGGGAATGTTTTACTCGCCATAGGGTTGTTCCCATTGAGAAGTTTCTACTGTGTACAAGGCGACTAGAATGAATCAAAAGTAAATATATATGATTATTATTATTTTAAGACAAATTAAAAATTCAGGAACACATTATTTTTTAAATATTGCGGAAGTTCTTCTACAAAACATAGCATTCTGTTTTAACAAAAAAGCAATGTTGATGTAAATGAATGTTGTGTAGACTACGTTTGATTTTAAAATACTGTTCCTCTTAACCAACAAAAATCAGTACTGCCTCTTTAAGTTCACACATCCCCTTTATAGGCACATCAGAACACAGGAAAGAAAAGTAACTGCTACAGTCATATCAGTTTGTACTGAATTCAAACCACTTTAATATTTTTTTTCGAATCAGGTTAATGAATTCCATTTTCTGCTCTGCATGTTATTCTTGGCATGTGCTCCCCTAATGTATGTTACTTTAGACCAGTGTTTTTTTCTATGCTCGTTCCATATTTTATTTTTGAAATAGAGCCAGATGTTCTTCTGTGAGTACTGTGTTGAAAATGTGGGCCAGCTGGTGCAGGAATCCTGACCTCATTCCAAGCCGGTTTTAACTGCGGTATTTTAGACAAAATCGGTAAGTTGCCACTTAAAACAGAACCTGCAGGTACATGTACAGGGATGTAAATACCATACTCGCATTTTGCATTTAGTTATTTTAAAAATGTTGAAACATCATGTAACCCTATAATGCCCTCTCACACCACAAGTTCTCTCTCTATTGTTAACTGGGAAACCACGGAAAACAGTTGTTCTATGCATGACACTGCTCATAAGACAGTACGAGAGAGAGGCTTCGTGTTACATCATAATTTACATAGAATTTACAGGACAGAAGCAGGCCATTCGGTCCAACTAGTCCATGCCGGTGTTTATACTCCACACTAGCCTCCTCCCACCCCTCTTCTTCTAACCCTCTCAGCATCACCTTCTATTCCTTTCTCCCTCATGTTTATCTAGCGTTCCCTTAAAGGCAGCTATACTATTCACCCCAACTACTCCTTGTAGCGAGTTCCAATGTATTCTTTACCCAGGACATTCTGTCCCATAGTATCTTGCTGATGCATCCATAAAAGCTCCCTTAGTCCTTGCCAGCATTGCCAGTAAATTCTCCAGGCAGAACATTGAGTTTAGGCAGGAATTTCAGTTTAGGTTTATTTTACGCCAGTTCATATCTTCCACCCCATGTGAAATCAAGTGAAAGTCTTTTCCACAAAGTCTAATATTTAGCACTTTATCAGATCCTTCGAATACCGCAGATTACTTTTGAAGCGCAGTCACTGTTGACTAAAGCAATCGGCATTCCGCCAGCCCCCCTGGAGTGTGAGGATGAGGAGATTTTAACTCCCGTTCCTCATTAGCATATCACAATGCTGACTCCCGCTCAAGGCCAGCAGGAATAATGTGGTGGCTGGCAGGTGAGAAAAGAAAATCAGGTAAGGGGTGGGTGTATATTTATTGTAAGGCCATGGCCAGGGACCCATGGAAATGGTCCGCGGCAAGATAATAGAAACATAGAAGATAGCAGCAGGAGCAGGCCATTCGGCCCCTCGAGCCTACTCCGCCGTTCAATGAGATCATGGCTGATCATCCAAACTCAGTACCCTGTCCCTGCCTTCTCCCCATATCCCTTTAGCCTTAAGAAATATATCTAATTCCTTCTTGAATATATTTAATGAATTGGCCTCAACTGCCTTCTGTGGTAGAGAATTCCACAGGTTCACCACTCTCTAGGTGAAGAAATTCCAACTCATCTCTGTTCTAAATGGCTTACCCCTTATCATTCCACTGTGACCCCTGGTTCTGGACTCCCCCGCCATCGGGAACATGCTTCCTGCATCTAGTCTGTCTAGCTCTGTTAGAATTTTATAAGTTTCAATGAGATCCCCTCTCATTCTTCTAAACTCCAGCGAGTATAAGCCCAATCAACCCAATCTCTCCTCATACGTCATTCCTGCCATCCCAGGTATCAGGCTGGTGAATCTTCGCTGCACTCCCTCCATGGCAAGAATATCCTTCCTCAGATAAGGTGACCAAAACTGCACACAATACTCAAGGTGTGGTCTTACCAAGGCCCTGTACAACTGCAGCAAGACATCCTTGTTCCTGTACTCGAACTCTCTCACTACGAAGGCCAACATGCCATTTGCCTGCTGCACCTGCATGCTTACCTTCAGCAACTGGTGCACAAGGACACCCAGGTCTCGTTGCACTTCCCCTTCTCCCAATCTATTGCCGTTCAGATAATTGCCTTCCTGTTTTTGCCACCAAAGTGGATAACCTCACATTTATCCACATTGCACCTGCCCAATCGCCCAACCTGTCCAAATCATACTGGAGTTTCTTGGCATCCTCCTCACAGCACACACACCCACCCAGCTTTGTGTCATCTGCAAACTTGGAGATATTACATCTAGTTCCCTCATCTAGATCATTAATATATATTGTGAATAGCTGGGGTCCTAGGATCGATCCCTGTGGTACCCCACTAGTCACTGCCTGCCACTCGGATAAAGACCCATTTATTCCAACTCTATGCTTCCTCTCTGCCAACCAGTTCTCTATCCAAGTCAGTACCTTGCCCCCAATCCCATGTGCCTTAACTTTACACGCTAATCTCTTATGCGGGACCTTATCGAAAGCCTTCTGAAAGTCCAAATACACCACATCCACTGGTTCTCCCTTATCTATTCTACCAGTTACATCCTCAAAAAATTCCAGTAGATTAGTCAAGCACGATTTACCTTTTGTAAATCCATGTTGACTTTGTCCGATCCTGTCACTGTTTTCCAAGTGCTCTGTGTAAGATAAGCAAAATTTGTGCATTTCCCCGAAGGTTATTATCGATAAAAGGGACCCTGCGTGGACATTTCTTTTGAAATTAAAAAGGGTACCCAAGATGGCGTCCGTACCTCGTGGCAGAAAGCCTGCGGGTCTCCAAAATGGATTCTGCAGCCCAGGCAGTTTGAGGGAAATCGAAACTAAGGCTGCAGGTTTCCTGTGAAAAGAACTTTGTGGTTTGGGACCCAGACAGACTGTGAATTATGTATTAGGCCGAATTAGAGGCAGATCTGAATTCAATGAGGCCTACAGTTAAAGCCATCAAACAGTCTGCATACATAATCGGAAACAGATTAAACACATCCATCGATGCCGGACAAGCCCATCAAGGACTTTCAGGACAATACGAGTCAATTATCGGGCCGGTAGATGCAATTACCGGCCATCTAAAAACCCGTCAGTATAGATTGCTACCATTATTTTAACTAGCCCGCCAAAAATAAAACAAAGAACTAACCTGATTTGGCGGGCAGATAAGGTTTTTCGACGAAGGTATAATTGAAGGCCCCCAGGTAGCAATTGGGGGTGGTCATTGGAAGAAGAAGAAGGAACTGCTGCTTGGCTGCTGTCGGTATTGCCGCTCCCCGGTTCTTCAGCCCCTCGCCCTCGTGGCTGCCGCTCTTTCCCCCGTCCCACGCTTACCCCCTGGCCTTTTGCCCATGCCCTCTCCAACTCCATCTGGACTCGCCCCAACACCGGGTCGGGCGAACATGGGCAATTCAGGCCAGGCGAAGCGGGACGCGACGATGGGAGGAGGAAAACCACCCGGGGAAGGCCAACTGAGGGTAGGCTTCGAATTATCGGGCCTTCAGCCTCAGCCGACCTGCGAGTATCTTCATGCAAACTCAAGCTGTCGGTGAAGAATCATCCCTGCAAGGTAAAGTACCCAAGCAGAGACTGTAACTTTGGAGTACTCGAACCTGGACAACGCCCTTGCAACACCCGGAGCCCACGTGATGACGGTAGGCTCCAGCGAGCACCAAGAGCGAACCCCGAACCCAACCGCTGTTTTGAGTCTAACAAACCCTTTGATTGGTGAGCATGAATTCTGACCCCTCATAGCTTAATCTAGTTAGGTATAGGGGGTGGGATAAGGATAAGGGGATTGTTAAGAAAGTTGTTTTCCCTCGATGTGCCGTGTGTTCCCCATTCCCTGTATAAGTATAGTATTATTATGACTCTTGTAATTTTTGCCTGTATAAGTGTACACTAATCATTTTTCATAAGATTGTATCAAGTTTTCCTCTTCAATAAAATCTTGGTTTTGTTTGCATCCAACCACCTGTCTACTCGAGTCTTCTCTGTATCGCTGCCTGTATCTAAGTCCGGTGTCCAGAACCCAGGGGGCGAGCGATTCGAACCGCTCAAGGAAGGTAGTCAGAGGCGAAGCTGACTGACCCGAACACGCCTGTGCACAACCCCCTGCATCTGCTATTACATCTATTATAATGGACTCAAGCATTTTCCCCACTATCGATGTCAAGCTTACCGGTCTATAATTCCCCGTTACTTCTCTACCACCTTTTTTGAATAGTGGGGTAACATTAGCTACCCTCCAATGATTGGGAACTGTTCCAGAGTCTATAGAATTTTGGAAGATGACCAGCAATGCATCTACTATTTCTAGGGCCACTTCCTTAAATACCCTAGGATGTAGATTATCAGGCCCTGGGGATTTATTGGCCTTCAATCCCGTCAATTTCCCTAACACCATTTCCCTACAAATACTGATTTCATTCAGTTCCTCCCTCTCATTAGACCCTATGTTCCCCGACATCTCTGGGGGGTTATTTGTGTCCTCCTTTGTGAAGACAGAACCAAAGTATGTATTTAATTGGTCTGCCATTTCTTTCTTCCCCATTATAAATTCCCCTGATTCTGACTGCAAGGGACCTACGTTTGACTTCACCAATCTTTTTCTCTTCACATATCTATAGAAGCTTTTACAGTCAGTTTTTATGTTCCCTGCAAGCTTACTCATACTCTATTTTCCCCCTCTTAATTGATCCCTTTGTCCTCCTTTGCGGAATCCTAAACTGCTCCCAATCCTCAGGTTTGCTGCTTTTTCTGGCCAATTTATATGTCCTCTCCTTGGATCTTATGCTATCCCTAATTTCCCTTGTTAGCCACGGTTGAGTCACCTTTTTTGTTTTATTTTTATGCCAAACAGGGATGAACAAATTCTGTAGTTCATCTATGCGATCTTTGAATGTTTGTCATTGCCTATCCACCGTCAACCCTTTGAGTAACATTCCCCAATCAATCCTACCCAACTCGTGCCTCATACCATCGTAGTTTCCTTTATTTAAATTTAGGACCCTAGTCTCTGAGTCAACTACTTCACTCTCCATCTTAATGAAGAATTCTATCATATTATGATCGCTCCGCCCCAAAGGGCCTCGCACAACAAGATTGCTAATTATTCCTTTCTCATTACATAATACCCAGTCTAAGATGGCCTGATCTCTAGTTGGTTCCTCGACACATTGGTCCAGGAAACCATCCCGTATACACTCCAGGAATTCCTCCTCCACAGTATTGTTACTAATTTGGTTAGCCCAATCTATATGTAGATTAAAGTCACCCATGGTAACTGCTGTGCCCTTATTGCACGCGTCTCTAATTTCCCGTTTAATGCCATCCCCAACCTCTGCATTACTGTTTGGGGGTCTGTATACAACTCCAACTAATGTTTTCTGCCCCTTGGTATTTCTCAGCTCTACCCATACAGATTCCACATCATCAGAGCTAATATCCTTCCTTACAATTGTGTTAACCTCCTCTTTAACCAGCAATGCTACCCCACCTCCTTTTCCTTTTTACCTGTCTTTCCTGAATATTGAATACCCCTGGATGTTGAGTTCCCAGCCTTGGTCACCCTGGAGCCATGTTTCCGTAATACCAATCATATCATATATCCGTTTACATCTATTTGCGCAGCTAATTTATCCACCTTATTACGAATGCTCCTCGCATTAAGACACAAAGCCTTCAGGCTTGTTTTTTTAACACTCTTAGACCTTTTAGAATTATTATTTACTGTGGCCATGTTTGATTTAAACCCTTGATTTCTCTGACTGCCACTTTTGCTTTTCTCCTTCCTGTTTTTTGCTTCTATCCTTGTTTCCCTTTCCTCTGTCTCCCTGCACAGGTTCCCAATCGCCTGCCATTTTATTTTAAACCCTCCCCCACAGCACTAGCAAGCACTCCCCCTAGGACATCGGTCCCGGTCCTGCCCAGGTGCAAACCATCCAGTTTGTACTGGTCCCACCTCCCCCAGAACCGGTTCCAATGTCCCAGGAATTTGAATCCCTCCCCCTTGCACCATTCCTCTAGCCATGTATTCATCTGAAATATCCTTCTATTTCTACTCTGACTAGCAAGTGGCACTGGTAGCAATCCTGAGATTACTACCTTTGAGGTCCTATTTTTTAACTTGCCTCCTAACTCCCTATATTCAGCTTTTAGGACCTCATCCCGGTTTTTACCTATATCATTGGTTCCTATATGCACCATGACAATTGGCTGTTTATCCCCCCCCCTTCCAAAATGCTCTGTAGCCGCTCCGAGACATCCTTGACCTTTGCACCAGGGAGGCAACATACCATCCTGGAGTCTCGTTTGTGGCCGCAGAAATGCCTATCTATTCCCCTTACAATAGAATCCCCTATTACTATAGCTCTCCCACTCTTTTTCTTCCCATCCTGTGCAGCTGAACCACCTATGGTGCCAGGAAGTTGGCTGCTGCTGTCTTCCCCAGATAAGCCATCTCCCTCAACAATATCCAAAGTGGTAAATCTGTTTGAGAGGGGGATGGCCACAGGGGACCCCTGCACTACCTGCCTGCGCCTACTACTCTGCCTGGCGGTCACCCATTCCCTTCCTGCCTGTGCCGCCTTTACCTGCGGTGTGACCAACTCATTAAACGTGCTATCCACGACGTCCTCAGCATCGCGAATGCTCCAGTATGTATCCATTCGCAGCTCCAGCGCCGCAATGCGGTCGGCCAGTAGCTGCAGCTGGATACACTTCCCGCACACATGGTCGTCAGGGATACAGGAAGTGTCCCTGATTTCCCACATAGTGCAGGAGGAGCATACCACAGTAAGTGAGGAATGGGAGGTGGGGAGATCAAGAAAAACCATGGTTGGGGGAGGGGAGGAAGACTGGAGAAGAAGAAGCCTAAGATATTCTTGTGGGGCCAAGAGATGCACTCCTCCTAGCCCACAAGGATTCCATATAAAAGTTTCTTTTTTCAACTTACCATTGCTTCTTTTAGCCGCTCGGCAGACTCCAGTCTTGGTTGAGGTGTTGGGGTTGGCCCAGTGCGGGCCTCCTGAATGCGGAAGTTAAAATGCCATCCCAGTGCCGATGACGTTCGATGTAAAGTAGTCCACCACCTGCCTAGAATGGGCAGCCCTTCTGTGCTCATTCTCAAGTAAAGTATGATGGAGGAATGGTGGTGGTGGCAGGAACACGGTGCAACTCCCCCCCTCACCCCCCCCCCAACTATCTTAACATCCTGGCCTCTGCATCATAAGATAGAGAAGTAAATGGATAAGATGACATTTTATTTTGAAAAAAATGGATTTTTGATGTCCAATTTTCACTTTAGAAATGTCAAAATATGTCCAAAACAAGATCTGTGGTGTATATCCACTATATTATTACTGTATTCTCAAGACTTTTTGGGATTGTTGCATCCTACCTAACTGTGAGATTAGCAATCAACATGTTTTACTGAAATACATAATAAGGGAGAATCAATTAAAACCAGTTGTACATTGATTCATGGGCACCAGGATGTGGCATTAGAAAGGAGAAACGAGGTGCACAAAGGATTGGGAGAGACAAATAGCACTAGAGTAAGAACTAGTACGGTGTTAGGCGGGGTGAGACAAAGCGAGAATACAAGAAGGTCTAAGATAGGTTTACAGTGCATGTGGGTAAACGCATGAAGCGTGGTAAATAAGGTTAGTGAGCTGCAGGTGCAAATAGCCACATGGGAATATAATGTGGTGATATCGGAGACCTGGCTCAAAAAGGGCAGGATTGGGTACTAAATATTCCTGGATATAAGGTGTTCAGGAAAGATAGGGAATGAAAGAAAGGAGGTGGGGTGGCAGTATTGATTAAGGAGAATATTACAATGCTGGAGAGAGAGGATGTCCTGGAGGGGTTAGGGACAGAATCTATTTGATTAGAGTTAAGAAACAATAGAGGTGTATTCTATAGGCCACCAACTAGTGGGAAGGATATAGAGGAGCAAATTTGCAGGGAAATTAGAGAGATGTGCAAGAACTATAGGGTAGTGATAATGGGGGACTTCAATTATCCTAATATAGACTGGGATAGTAATAGTGTAAAGGGCAGAGAGGGAGAAGAATTTCTGAAATAACAACCGAAAATGCTGGAAAAACTCAGCAGGCCAGGCAACATCTGTGGAGAGAGAAATAGAGTCAACGTTTCAGGTCGAAACCCTTCATCAGGACTGAAAATACACAGGAAATGAAACAGATTAAAAGGCCAGTTTGGGGGCTGGGAAATGGGAATGAAAGAACAAAAAATAAGTGAAGAGACATTAAGAGGTATTCAAAACGAGACGAGATGGTGATAGGACTAGTGGAGAGACAAAAGATGGCTCTAGACTAGGTGTGAAATGCGCTGGCAGAATGGGAGACAGCTGCCATGTGGGAGAGAAAAAAAAGTGGGGGGGAAAGGGTCAAAACAAAGGTGTGGATAAAAAATAAGTAAAAATGTAATGGGGGCTGAGGTTATGATCTGAAATTGTTGAACTCGATATTGGCCCAGCGCGTGAGTACGCACTGGGTACTCAAGCGTAGGCCCAACGAAAGTGCCGGTTTCGTGCATGCACTGCGCATGCACGGGAAATCGGCACTTCCGTTCCCCTGAAAGAAGGGGTTGACAGGTGGAACGCGTGCGCCGGAGAGGCAGCGCGTGTGCATCGAACTTATGTTTTTTTTGCAGGTTTCTCTGGGAGGGTAAGTCTCCAGCAGTTACACTTTTAAAAAGCAGGCACAAGGCCTGCTTTTAACAAGGTAAGTGGTGAATTAATTAAAATTAAAACATTTTTTCCACAGGTTTATTATTTTTAAATACTTTAAAGAAAGGGAAGTTTATTTTTAGCCGCATTAGAAAATGTAATTAATTTTTTCAAAAATTTAAATTATTGTTTAAAATAGTTATTTCAGGTAATTTATAGTTATTTTAAAAATGTGATTTTTTTTTAAACATTTATTTGGAGTTTTAGTGATGTTTTGGGGCTTATAGTATTTATAGGTTTGACAGCCCTTCCTGTCAAACTTATGAATGAAGCATTCCCTGCTACCATTGGCTCTCCATGGCCCACGTGATCCCAGGGGACGCATCGAACTAACTGCGCCCCTGGGATATGCAAGCACTGCGCACCGGCAGTTGGAGGAGGCCCAGGGTCGGAATCCCACGCGGGCCCACAGCTCAACGGCCAGCGCGCTAGGTAAGTGCAGGTCGGGGGCTTGCACCCGCGGGAAGCCCCTGACCCGAATTTCTGGGCCATTGAGTCCGGAAGGCTATAAAGTGCCTAATCGGAAGATGAGGTGCTGTTCCTCGAGCTTACGCTGGGTTTCCATGGAACAATGCAAGAGCCCGAGTACGGTGAGTTCTGAGTGGGAATGGGGCGGTGAATTAAAATGACAGGTGACCGGAAGCTCGGGGTCACCCTTACGGACTGAACGGAGGTGTTCCGCAAAGCAGTCACCCAATCTGAATTTCTGAAGTGTGTTCGGAAGAATTTTCTTGATCAGTACGTTTCCGGCCCAATGAGGAAGGAGGCATTGCTGGATCTGGTTCTGGGAATGAAGTGGGTCAGGTGGATCAAGTGTCAGTAGGGGAACATTTAAGGAACAGCGATCATAGTATCATAAGGTGTAGATTAGTTATAGAAAAGGACAAGGAGCCATCTAGAGTTAAAATTGGAGGAAAGCCAATTTCAGTGGGATGAGAATGGATCCGGCCCGATACATTGGAATCAAAGATTGGCAGGCAAAACTGTAATTGAACAATGGGCTGCCTTTAAAGAGGAGATCGTTCGGGTACAGTCAAGGTACATTCCCACAAGGGGGAAAGATAGGGCAACCAAAGCCAGAGCTCCCTGGATGATGAAAGAGATACAGAGTAAGATGAAGCAGAAAAAGGGGGCATATGACAGATGTCAGGTTGAGAATACAAGTGAGAACCAGGCTGAAAATAGAAAGTTCAGAGGGGAAGTAAAAAAGGAAAAAAGGGGCAAAGAGAAAGTATGAGAATAGACTGGCAACTAACATAAAAGGGAATCCAAACGTCTTCCATAGACATATCTATCTATCTATCTATATATATAAAAAAAGACCTCTTCTGTCTGTCTGTCTGTCTGTCCGTTCTCTATACGTTCGAAAGTTATAGAGCGTACCTACACACGCGTCACATCAAAAGAAAGCTTACGATTCTGGACCGGTCATAGGTGTATTTACTTTTCCGTCAGACAAAAATCGTGCCCACGGTATCCAAAAAACGTTCAAAATTCCGCTCATTAAATGGGAAAAGTTCCGCTCATTTGCTCATTAGCATTGAGTGACGTGAAGGTTGACCAATCGTACGGTCGAACAACCTGACAGTTGACCGACGGTTGACCAATCGCTGCGTCACGGGGGCGGGATCATTGCGCATGCGGGCGGGCCATCCTACAGTTGAGTGTTGAGTGACTTGACGATTGACCAATCCTACAGTTCAGTGACCTGACGGTTGACCAATCAGTGTGTGTGTGGGCGGGCCTTATCATTCTGAACCGAGGTGAGTGGCTGCCATCTTGATTCTTCACGATTTTTTTCCCACACTTTCTGTGTGTGAGGGAACTAAGGAAAATAACAATTTATTTGAGTTTTAAATTGTATTTAGCAACAGTAGGAAATGAAGTGATCCCCTGCCCTTCGCCCGGAGGCTCGCCTACTTTGACGGCCGTTTCGAGCGGCTGTGCCGGCGCCGGGCGCGGCCTAGCAGCCCGGGAAGCCTGGGCCTTGAGTTGCGGGCCGTGCCGGGATCCACCGCGCACAAAACTTACCCGCGGCGTCAACAGCCCTGTCCCAGAGCCCGACCCAAAGCCACCAGGTCACCAGCCGCGGCGGGCCGTGCCGGGAGCTGCCGCGCACAAAACTTCCCCGCAGCGTCAACAGCCCCGCCCGAGAGCCCGACCCAAAGCCACCAGGTCACCGGCCGCGGCGGGCCGTGCCGGGAGCTGCCGCGCACAAAACTTCCACGCGGTGTCAACAGCCCCGCCCCAGAGTCTGACCCAAAGGCACCAGGTTACCGGCCGCGGCGGGCCGTGCCGGGAGCTGCCGCGCACAAAACCTCCCCGCAGCATCAACAGCCCCGCCCCAGAGCCCGACCCAAAGCCATCAGGTGAGCGGCCGCGGCGGCCCAGTCTCTCTCTCACACTCCCAATCTCTCTCTCTCACACTCCCAATCTCTCTCTCTCCCTCTCACACTCCCAATCTCTCTCTCTCTCTCACACTCCCAATCTCTCTCTCTCACACTCCCAATCTCTCTCTCTCACACTCCCAATCTCTCTCTCTCTCTCACACTCCCAATCTCTCTCTCTCTCACTCCCAATCTCTCTCTCTCTCTCTCTCACTCCCAATCTCTCTCTCTCTCACTCCCAGTCTCTCTCTCTCACACTCCCAGTCTCTCTCTCTCACACTCCCAGTCTCTCTCTCTCTCTCACTCCCAGTCTCTCTCTCTCTCTCACACTCCCACTCTCTCTCTCTCACACTCCCAACCTCTCTCTCTCTCACACTTCCAATCTCTCTCTCTCTCTCTCTCTCACACTCCCAATCTCTCTCTCTCTCTCATACTCCCAATCTCTCTCTCTCTCACTCCCAATCTCTCTCTCACACACACTCCCAATCTCTCTCTCTCATACACTCCCAATCTCTCTCTCACTCACTCCCAGTCTCCCTCTCTCTCACACTCCCAGTCTCTCTCTCTCTCACACTCCCAATCTCTCTCTCTCACACTCCCAATCTCTCTCTCTCACACTCCCAATCTCTCTCTCTCTCTCTCACACTCCCGATCTCTCTCTCTGACACTCCCAATCTCTCTCTCTCACACTCCCAATCTCTCTCTCTCTCTCACACTCCCAATCTCTCTCTCACACTCCCAATCTCTCACACTCCCAGTCTCTCTCACTCACACACTCCCAGTCTCTCTTTCTCACACTCCCAATCTCTCTCTCTCACACTCCCAATCTCCCTCTCTCACACACTCCCAGTCTCTCTCTCTCACACTCCCAGTCTCTCTCTCTCACACTTCCAGTCTCTCTCTCACACTCCCAATCTCTCTCTCCCTCACACTCCCAATCTCTCTCTCTCTCACACTCTCAATCTATCTCTCTGACACTGCCAATCTCTCTCTCTCTCTCACTCCCAATCTCTCTCTCTCTCTCTCACACTCCCAATCTCTCTCTCTCTCACACTCCCAATCTCTCTCTCTTTCACACTCCCAATCTCTCTCTCTTTCACACTCCCAATCTCTCTCTCTCTCACACTCCCAATCTCTCTCTCTCTCACTCCCAGTCTCTCTCTCTCTCACACTCCCAATCTCTCTCTCACACTCCGAATCTCTCTCTCTCACACTCTCAACCTCTCTCTCTCACACTCCCAATCTCTCTCTCTCTCACACTCCCAATCTCTCTGTCTCACACACTCCCAGTCGCTCTCTCTCACGCTCCCAGTCTCTCTCTCTCAGACTCCCAGTCTCTCTCTCTCTCACACTCCCAATCACTCTCTCTCACACACTCCCAGTCTCTCTCTCTCACACTCCCAGTCTCTCTCTCTCAGACTCCCAGTCTCTCCCTCTCTCACACTCCCAATCTCTCTCTCTGACACTCCCAATCTCTCTCTCTCTCACACTCCCTATCTCTCTCTCTCTCTCACACTCCCAATCTCTCTCTCTCTCACACTCCCAATCTCTCTCTCTCTCACTCCCAGTCTCTCTCTCTCTCTCACTCCCAGTCTCTCTCTCTCACACACTCCCAATCTCTCTCTCTCACACTCCCAATCTCTCTCTCTCTCACTCCCAATCTCTCTCTCTCACACTCCCAATCTCTCTCTCTCTCACTCCCAATCTCTCTCTCTCTCACACTCCCAATCTCTCTCTCACTCACTCCCAATCGCTCTCTCTCTCACACTCCCAATCTCTCTCTCTCTCTCACACTCCCAATCTCTCTCGCTCACACTCCCAATCTCTCTCTCTCTCACACTCCCAGTCTCTCTCTCTCTCACACTCCCAATCTCTCTCTCTCACACTCCCAATCTCTCTCCCTCAAACTCCCAGTCTCTCTCTCACACTCCCAGTCTCTATCTCTCTCACACTCCCAATCTCTCTCTCTCACTCCCAATCTCTCTCTCTCTCTCACACTCCCAATCTCTCTCTCACACTCCCAATCTCTCACACTCCCAGTCTCTCTCACTCACACACTCCCAGTCTCTCTTTCTCACACTCCCAATCTCTCTCTCTCACACTCCCAATCTCTCTCTCTCACACACTCCCAGTCTCTCTCTCTCACACTCCCAGTCTCTCTCTCTCACACTTCCAGTCTCTCTCTCACACTCCCAATCTCTCTCTCCCTCACACTCCCAATCTCTCTCTCTCTCACACTCTCAATCTATCTCTCTGACACTGCCAATCTCTCTCTCTCTCTCACTCCCAATCTCTCTCTCTCTCTCTCACACTCCCAATCTCTCTCTCTCTCACACTCCCAATCTCTCTCTCTTTCACACTCCCAATCTCTCTCTCTTTCACACTCCCAATCTCTCTCTCTCTCACACTCCCAATCTCTCTCTCTCTCACTCCCAGTCTCTCTCTCTCTCACACTCCCAATCTCTCTCTCACACTCCGAATCTCTCTCTCTCACACTCTCAACCTCTCTCTCTCACACTCCCAATCTCTCTCTCTCTCACACTCCCAATCTCTCTGTCTCACACACTCCCAGTCTCTCTCTCTCACACTCCCAGTCTCTCTCTCTCAGACTCCCAGTCTCTCTCTCTCTCACACTCCCAATCACTCTCTCTCACACACTCCCAGTCTCTCTCTCTCACACTCCCAGTCTCTCTCTCTCAGACTCCCAGTCTCTCCCTCTCTCACACTCCCAATCTCTCTCTCTCTCACACTCCCAATCTCTCTGTCTCACACACTCCCAGTCTCTCTCTCTCACACTCCCAGTCTCTCTCTCTCAGACTCCCAGTCTCTCTCTCTCTCTCACTCCCAGTCTCTCTCTCTCTCTCACTCCCAGTCTCTCTCTCTCACACACTCCCAATCTCTCTCTCTCACACTCCCAATCTCTCTCTCTCTCACTCCCAATCTCTCTCTCTCACACTCCCAATCTCTCTCTCACTCACTCCCAATCGCTCTCTCTCTCACACTCCCAATCTCTCTCTCTCTCTCACACTCCCAATCCCTCTCTCTCACACTCCCAATCTCTCTCTCTCTCACACTCCCAGTCTCTCTCTCTCTCACACTCCCAATCTCTCTCTCTCACACTCCCAATCTCTCTCCCTCAAACTCCCAGTCTCTCTCTCACACTCCCAGTCTCTATCTCTCTCACACTCCCAATCTCTCTCTCTCACTCCCAATCTCTCTCTCTCTCACACTCCCAATCTCTCTCTCTCTCTCACACTCCCAATCTCTCTCTCTCACACTCCCAGTCTCTCTCTCTCTCACACTCCCAATCTCTCTCTCTCACACACTCCCAGTCTCTCTCTCACACACTCCCAGTCTCTCTCTCACACTCCCAGTCTCTCTCTCTCACACTCCCAGTCTCTCTCTCTCTCTCACACTCCCAATCTCTCTCTATCACACTCCCAATCTCTCTCTATCACACTCCCAATCTCTCTCTCTCACACTCCCAATCTCTCTCTCTCTCACTCCCAATCTCTCTCTCTCTCACACTCCCAATCTCTCTCACACTCCCAATCTCTCTCTCTCACACTCCCAATCTCTCTCTCTCTCACACTCCCAAACTCTCTCTCTCTCACACTCCCAATCTCTCTCTCTCTCACACTCCCAATCTCTCTCTCTCTCACACTCCCAATCTCTCTCTCTCACACACTCCCAATCTCTCTCTCTCACACTCCCAATCTCTCTCTCTCTCTCTCACACTCCCAATCTCTCTCTCTCTCTCTCACACTCCCAATCTCTCTCTCTCACACTCCCAATCTCTCTCTCTCACACTCCCAATCTCTCTCTCTCTCACACTCCCAATCTCTCTCTCTCTCACACTCCCAATCTCTCTCTCTCTCACACTCCCAATCTCTCTCTCTCTCACACTCCCAATCTCTCTCTCACACTCCCAATCTCTCTCTCTCTCTCTCACTCCCAATCTCTCTCTCTCTAACACTCCCAATTGCTCTCTCTCTCACACTCCCAATCTCTCTCTCTCTCTCACACTCCCAATCTCTCTCTCTCTCACACTCCCAATCTCTCTCACTCTCACTCCCAGTCTCTCTCTCTCTCACACTCCCAATCTCTCTCTCACACTCCGAATCTCTCTCTCTCACACTCTCAACCTCTCTCTCTCACACTCCCAATCTCTCTCTCTCTCACACTCCCAATCTCTCTGTCTCACACACTCCCAGTCTCTCTCTCTCACACTCCCAGTCTCTCTCTCTCAGACTCCCAGTCTCTCTCTCTCTCACACTCCCAATCACTCTCTCTCACACACTCCCAGTCTCTCTCTCTCACACTCCCAGTCTCTCTCTCTCAGACTCCCAGTCTCTCCCTCTCTCACACTCCCAATCTCTCTCTCTGACACTCCCAATCTCTCTCTCTCTCACACTCCCTATCTCTCTCTCTCTCTCACACTCCCAATCTCTCTCTCTCTCACACTCCCAATCACTCTCTCTCTCACTCCCAGTCTCTCACTCTCTCTCACTCCCAGTCTCTCTCTCTCACACACTCCCAATCTCTCTCTCTCACACTCCCAATCTCTCTCTCTCTCACTCCCAATCTCTCTCTCTCACACTCCCAATCTCTCTCTCTCTCACTCCCAATCTCTCTCTCTCTCACACTCCCAATCTCTCTCTCACTCACTCCCAATCGCTCTCTCTCTCACACTCCCAATCTCTCTCTCTCTCTCACACTCCCAATCTCTCTCGCTCACACTCCCAATCTCTCTCTCTCTCACACTCCCAGTCTCTCTCTCTCTCACACTCCCAATCTCTCTCTCTCACACTCCCAATCTCTCTCCCTCAAACTCCCAGTCTCTCTCTCACACTCCCAGTCTCTATCTCTCTCACACTCCCAATCTCTCTCTCTCACTCCCAATCTCTCTCTCTCTCACACTCCCAATCTCTCTCTCTCTCTCACACTCCCAATCTCTCTCTCTCACACTCCCAGTCTCTCTCTCTCTCACACTCCCAATCTCTCTCTCTCACACACTCCCAGTCTCTCTCTCACACACTCCCAGTCTCTCTCTCACACTCCCAGTCTCTCTCTCTCACACTCCCAGGCTCTCTCTCTCTCACACTCCCAATCTCTCTCTATCACACTCCCAATCTCTCTCTATCACACTCCCAATCTCTCTCTCTCACACTCCCAATCTCTCTCTCTCTCACTCCCAATCTTCTCTCTCTCACACTCCCAATCTCTCTCACACTCCCAATCTCTCTCTCTCACACTCCCAATCTCTCTCTCTCTCACACTCCCAAACTCTCTCTCTCTCACACTCCCAATCTCTCTCTCTCTCACACTCCCAATCTCTCTCTCTCTCACACTCCCAATCTCTCTCTCTCACACACTCCCAATCTCTCTCTCTCACACTCCCAATCTCTCTCTCTCTCTCTCACACTCCCAATCTCTCTCTCTCTCTCTCACACTCCCAATCTCTCTCTCTCACACTCCCAATCTCTCTCTCTCTCACACTCCCAATCTCTCTCTCTCACACTCCCAATCTCTCTCTCTCACACTCCCAATCTCTCTCTCTCTCACACTCCCAATCTCTCTCTCTCTCACACTCCCAATCTCTCTCTCTCTCACACTCCCAATCTCTCTCTCTCTCACACTCCCAATCTCTCTCTCACACTCCCAATCTCTCTCTCTCTCTCTAACACTCCCAATTGCTCTCTCTCTCACACTCCCAATCTCTCTCTCTCTCTCACACTCCCAATCTCTCTCTCTCTCACACTCCCAATCTCTCTCACTCTCACTCCCAGTCTCTCTCTCTCTCACACTCCCAATCTCTCTCTCACACTCCAAATCTCTCTCTCTCACACTCTCAACCTCTCTCTCTCACACTCCCAATCTCTCTCTCTCTCACACTCCCAATCTCTCTGTCTCACACACTCCCAGTCTCTCTCTCTCACACTCCCAGTCTCTCTCTCTCAGACTCCCAGTCTCTCTCTCTCTCACACTCCCAATCACTCTCTCTCACACACTCCCAGTCTCTCTCTCTCACACTCCCAGTCTCTCTCTCTCAGACTCCCAGTCTCTCCCTCTCTCACACTCCCAATCTCTCTCTCTGACACTCCCAATCTCTCTCTCTCTCACACTCCCTATCTCTCTCTCTCTCTCACACTCCCAATCTCTCTCTCTCTCACACTCCCAATCTCTCTCTCTCTCACTCCCAGTCTCTCTCTCTCTCTCACTCCCAGTCTCTCTCTCTCACACACTCCCAATCTCTCTCTCTCACACTCCCAATCTCTCTCTCTCTCACTCCCAATCTCTCTCTCTCACACTCCCAATCTCTCTCTCTCTCACTCCCAATCTCTCTCTCTCTCACACTCCCAATCTCTCTCTCACTCACTCCCAATCGCTCTCTCTCTCACACTCCCAATCTCTCTCTCTCTCTCACACTCCCAATCTCTCTCGCTCACACTCCCAATCTCCCTCTCTCTCACACTCCCAGTCTCTCTCTCTCTCACACTCCCAATCTCTCTCTCTCACACTCCCAATCTCTCTCCCTCAAACTCCCAGTCTCTCTCTCACACTCCCAGTCTCTATCTCTCTCACACTCCCAATCTCTCTCTCTCACTCCCAATCTCTCTCTCTCTCACACTCCCAATCTCTCTCTCTCTCTCACACTCCCAATCTCTCTCTCTCACACTCCCAGTCTCTCTCTCTCTCACACTCCCAATCTCTCTCTCTCACACACTCCCAGTCTCTCTCTCACACACTCCCAGTCTCTCTCTCACACTCCCAGTCTCTCTCTCTCACACTCCCAGTCTCTCTCTCTCTCACACTCCCAATCTCTCTCTATCACACTCCCAATCTCTCTCTATCACACTCCCAATCTCTCTCTCTCACACTCCCAATCTCTCTCTCTCTCACTCCCAATCTCTCTCTCTCTCACACTCCCAATCTCTCTCACACTCCCAATCTCTCTCTCTCACACTCCCAATCTCTCTCTATCACACTCCCAATCTCTCTCTCCTCACACTCCCAATCTCTCTCTCTCTCACTCCCAATCTCTCTCTCTCTCACACTCCCAATCTCTCTCACACTCCCAATCTCTCTCTCTCACACTCCCAATCTCTCTCTCCTCTCACACTCCCAAACTCTCTCTCTCTCACACTCCCAATCTCTCTCTCTCTCACACTCCCAATCTCTCTCTCTCTCACACTCCCCAATCTCTCTCTCTCACACACTCCCAATCTCTCTCTCTCACACTCCCAATCTCTCTCTCACACTCCCAATCTCTCTCTCTCTCTCTCACACTCCCAATCTCTCTCTCTCACACTCCCAATCTCTCTCTCTCTCACACTCCCAATCTCTCTCTCTCTCTCTCACACTCCCAATCTCTCTCTCTCTCTCTCTCACACTCCCAATCTCTCTCTCTCACACTCCCAATCTCTCTCTCTCACACTCCCAATCTCTCTCTCTCTCACACTCCCAATCTCTCTCTCTCTCACACTCCCAATCTCTCTCTCTCTCACACTCCCAATCTCTCTCTCTCTCACACTCCCAATCTCTCTCTCACACTCCCAATCTCTCTCTCTCTCTCTAACACTCCCAATTGCTCTCTCTCTCACACTCCCAATCTCTCTCTCTCTCTCTCACACTCCCAATCTCTCTCTCTCTCACACTCCCAATCTCTCTCACTCTCACTCCCAGTCTCTCTCTCTCTCACACTCCCAATCTCTCTCTCACACTCCGAATCTCTCTCTCTCACACACTCTCAACCTCTCTCTCTCACACTCCCAATCTCTCTCTCTCTCACACTCCCAATCTCTCTGTCTCACACACTCCCAGTCTCTCTCTCTCACACTCCCAGTCTCTCTCTCTCAGACTCCCAGTCTCTCTCTCTCTCACACTCCCAATCACTCTCTCTCACACACTCCCAGTCTCTCTCTCTCACACTCCCAGTCTCTCTCTCTCAGACTCCCAGTCTCTCCCTCTCTCACACTCCCAATCTCTCTCTCTGACACTCCCAATCTCTCTCTCTCTCACACTCCCTATCTCTCTCTCTCTCTCACACTCCCCAATCTCTCTCTCTCTCACACTCCCAATCTCTCTCTCTCTCACTCCCAGTCTCTCTCTCTCTCTCACTCCCAGTCTCTCTCTCTCACACACTCCCAATCTCTCTCTCTCACACTCCCAATCTCTCTCTATCTCTCACTCCCAATCTCTCTCTCTCACACTCCCAATCTCTCTCTCT